>NC_090231.1:25634475-25801975 GCF_024489055.1 Chanodichthys erythropterus | reverse complement strand
AAGAACCGCTCAGGAACAGACTATTTGACTGAAAAATTAATTTTAATAATGGTGTGGTAGTCTCGAAGATCAGTTACACAGATTTGTTCTCTGATAATAAATACAGATTATTTCATAGCTTGAATACCTGTCAGGTTCCAGACATTTTTAAATGCAACCAATCAGATTAGAGCAAGAAGTACTTGTTTGAAAAGGTGCATAGAATATCAGTAAAAAGGACTGTGGGTAGTCCATGGCCATGCTGTCTGAAACTGAGACTACATCCATAGGGAGTCCATGACACACATCATATTATAATATTTTGTAACATACTTTGCAGAGAATCTGTTGGACAGGAGCGCTGATGAAACCTGGCCCACAGACACTAATTTGAACAGGGTATCAGTCATTCAGTTCCGGGATGACTCCAAACACGAAGAGGAAGATGAGGAGACTGCGGCAGAGAGGAGGGTGAGCGTGAAAATGCGTACAAGATGTTTATAATTTCTGAACCACTGTTTACATGAAATTGTGTGCCTGTGCTAATATTCTTGATGTAAATGTGAACCAGCAGGGTCTTCAGAGGAGAGCCACACCACATCCTAGTGAGTTAAAGGTGATGAAGAATGTCATTGAAGCCAGAAGAAATGAGGCATATACAGCCAAACCAGATGAGGATCTGGAGTCCCCGGACTCTCAGGTAAAAGCAAACAAAGACACAATTATTTAATTTAATTTTACTTTATTTTATTAGGGGTTCAAAGGTGCTTTTATCAGTTTCCATCACTTTGAGTGGAAATAAATGCATAGAACCAATTATAGCGCACTGACAATATACCATATTTTCCGGAATATCAACAGAGATGAGTCTCGACTTATATAATGCCATTAACGTCACACACATATAGAATCTCTTGTTTCTCTTCCCTTATGTCTTACACTTTTTTTTTTCCCGGGTAATAATCAATTAGGGAATCATGACAGACATGAAAAAATACTGTGATTTAAATGTATTATTTAAATACTTTTGAATTTTCTATTACATACAAACTGTTTAATAATTATTATTTAAATATTAGATACAAACTGTCCAGTTATTACTATTGATATGATTGTTTTCCACAGGAGAAGCGGTTGAGTGGGCTGTCCAATCAAAGTCATGATTCTCAGGCTTCCAGTAGCACCGCCTCGGCCACTTCTCATGACGAGAAGCGGGGTATAAACAGTACAGGGATGGAACTTAATAATGGACAGGGTCAAGAGGAGGAGGAGCTAGATGAGATGGAGGTGGAGTATTCTGAGGTGAGCTGCAGTGCATCATTATTGTTCATGTATGCAAATGTCTAAGTATGTTCAATACATCCTGCATATAACTATGAACTCTGTTGTTCAGGAGCAAACTACTGTATTGATTACATTTAAGTTTGTGTGAATACGTTAATTTCTTCTGTAAAAGATTTTTTGTTTTGTTTTTTTGATAGTAAGTAATTATAATCCTGTCACTACATTGGTAAGTTAGAAAAGCATTTTCACAGAACAGTTTTTCCATTCGCAGCCTACTGTGCACTTTGCCGAAGAGCCCATCATCCGTGGCGGTGATGATGAGGAAGATGAGAATGAAGAAGATGATGAAGACGCTGAAAGGAGCGATGAGGACTCCCGAACGCCCCCTTTTCCTGCCGAGAAACAGCGGCTCATACGTAAAGACACACCACACTACAAAAAGCACTTCAAGATCACCAAGCTGCCCAAACCCGAGACTGTCGCCGCCCTGCTGCAAGGCTACAGTCATGACGGCCTGTCACCTACTGCTCACACCCCTGAGGACGAAAGGGATGGTGATGTGGAGGAGGAGGAGGAGGAGGAAGACGAAGAGGAAGAGGGAGGAGTAATAGTCAATACTCCATTCCAGCACAGACTAGAAACTGCTGAGTTAGAAGACAGTAGGCTGAGTCAGATGAACTCATCCCTGCAGCCAGTGAAGGTAAGAAGGGCTCAATTCTTGAGGGGTTGGTGGGGAAATCTTGGTTACCTCATTGAAAGTGTATAGACGGGTTGCTTATGAAATCAATTTATATTGTCTTAGGGTTTATGCAGTTGAGGTGTTTAATATTCACATGCTCACAACATCTCAGTGCAGAGGCAGAATTGTTTCAGCCCGAGATGTACAAAAATACAGTTCTAAAAATCTGTTTTACATTTTTCTAATTTAATACAATTTATTTAATTTCAAATTATATGAACAGCAGAACAATTTAAGTTACATTACCGTTCAAAACTTTAAGATTTTGTAATGTTTTTGAAAGAAGTATTTTATGATCACAGGCTGTAAATACAGTAAACGGTAACATTATAAAACATTATTACAGTTTAAAATTTCTATTTTAAACCAATTTATTCCTGTGATGGCAAAGTTGAATTTTCTGCAGCTATTACTCCTCAAACCTTTTGCACGATACGTTGAAAAATTATTTAACATTTAACATAAAAAATTACATAACATTTCAAAGACATTGTCTTTGGTTTGTGCTCATTTTACTTTAATGATAGCACAAAAGTCTAGATTTTCATTTGTAGTCCTATGTTTTTGTACCCCGCTCTATATATATTTTTTTCATGTCATCCATTTTATCTGTATCATAGTCATCATGTCATTGGAATGAACATTGGCAGCATGCAAAAAGTATGACAAGAATATGTTTTGCCTGAATTATAAATGCTTGTTTTATGTGTTTTGATGACCTCTGCCCCTGATCTGATTGAAAGGACGAAACTTCAAATGAAAAAGCTTCTCCTTGTTTTGCCCTACCCTTTGTCTATGTTTAGCTCCTCCTCCACAGCTTGACTCCGCTCCATTGAGCACTGCTTTTGCTTCTCATCATCATTTGCTGTCTCTGCTGCCTGGGGGAATCAGTGCACACTGCCTTCTTTGCCCACCCTTCCACAATTCTCTGTGTGCTGATTATTTTAAATTATACCTGAGCTTCACTTCAATGGAATAATCCATTATTTATTATTATATAGGTGTCATGTAGAATTATGCAGACTCCCATTGGTCCCATTGGTCCAAATACATATTCAAAGCTTGAAACCAAGTTCTGTATATATCTGGTTCAAAATATTCTGACCGGGGTCAAGAACTCAGAGAGAGAATGTGCGTGTGTGTGTGTGTGGTCTCCAAGACTGGATGGCTGAGTGGCTAAGGAATGCTTGCACAGGGCTCGTCTGTGCATGTTTTCAGTTTGAAAAAATGTAGTTTGCTTCTCCTTTGTGAATATTGACATTTATGTGGATCCGGGTAATTGCTTTAAATCTGTGTTTCATAGCACTGACTCACTAATGATTTGTCAGGGGTTGATACTGACAACCTGTAAATCTGGTTGCTTCACCCAAACGGTGGGCTTTTAGTTTTCCCTGTCAAGTCTTTTTTTTAAATTTCCTGCTAAACATTTTAGACTTGCTTTGTAAAGTGTGATATGGCTGTAATGGTCTTTTTTTAATTGCAATATTAAGCTTTTTTGCATAGCAAGTAGATATTAGCTGTGCATTTCATGAGCTGAATCTTCTTGCCAAATACAGTCTAATAACTGGGAACTGTGATATGCTTTTAAAGCAGCAGTTCAAGAAAGGTTTATCAAAATCTTAATGTATAAAAATTGTAAAATCATGTAGTTAATTGGCATTACAAACCCTGTTTTCCATTTTTGAAAATTTACAGCCAATTAAAGTGAATTTAGCAGATGTACCTCTATAATCATTAATGGCTCTTCTGTTGTCATTTATAATACGATGATTTCTCCTAACTGAGACAGCTCATTAAGCGTGTAGGTCAGTGTTGTTTGCTGTGTATATATATGTGGTGGTTTGGAAGCGCCCTGTCTTTCTTGTGGGTGTGTGCTGCCCTGCCTAGGTGTGTGTGTTTGGTGGTGTGTGTGTCATTCAGTCAGCTGTGTGAATGTTTGTTTGTTTTATTTCAATTTCCAGTCATACAGCTTCTGTTTTGTTTTGTTTTTTATTTGTTTGTTTTTTTTTGTTTTATTTTTCTTTTTTTGGCCTGACTAATCTGCATGCCCTCTCGCTGGTTCCTGTCCTAACAGGGGGTGTCATTTGATCAAGTCAATAATCTGCTGATTGAGCCTGCTCGAATTGAGGAGGAAGAGGTCTGTACCTACTCTCTTTCCGCCCAAACTCCCGCTCTCTTCCTTATTTTCTCTCTCTCTCTCTCTCTCTCTCTCTCTCTCTCTCTCTCAATTATTCATTAATTCACTCGTCATTCACCTGCAGTTCAGGGAACCACCATAAAATTCTTTCATTAATCCAAACCTGATGGCTAGGGAAATGCTAACTAACACTAACTTATCACCACTGTAATGGATCTTAGTGATTGGAGAAGAAAACATTGTCATGGTGCTTCTGTTAGCTGAAGATAGTAAAGAAATGTTCTAGGTTGAGTGCATTTACAAGCTCTGTCAACTGTATCTGTGCCATTCTGTCATTTACCACAGTAAATAATTTGGCCTTGTTCTTTAGTTTGTAATAACAAACAGAAATAATGGAATACTGTGTGAGTCTATAGACAAACAAAGCCATTTTCTGTGGTAATCGAAAACCGTTATATGGATTTTTTATCTTAAGAATTGGCCTTAAACTTTCAAGAAATATTTTTCCCTTCCATGGAAAAATTTTTCCCCTCCAAACTAGGTTCCATTATTGTCTGCCTGCTTCTGTTTTTCTGTCATTTTCTTGTTTTTCTTCCCTCTTTTCCACCGCCAACCCTTCTGTCAGGCTCTGCCACCAAGGAGCAAAGAGCATACATGAGCTAGTGGAAACATTTATTGATTTATTTACTTTTGCAGCATCATATTATGAGTGTCTCTGTCTTGTCTGATTTTAAATGAACAAGACCCACAAAAGTAGTTGTTTACAGTTCTATAATGAAATAATTTACATTTGTTACTTGCTATATCAAAATATATGTACGATTGATGTTATGGAAGCCCCTAAATATGAAACAGATGGTGTGAGATTTGCTTATTCTTCAAAAACAAAGCAGACAAATTATCGTTTTTTGTTTTTTTTTCACAGTGCTATATAAAAAGATGTGAATACTATGAAGATCCCATTTTACGTTATGCTGATATTGAATTTCATCATAAAATCCTTGATACCCTCTCTGGGATTTAGGACAGTTATGTGGACAATGAATAGTACTTACATTTTTAAAAAGTAATTGTGCCACTGGAAGATGGTGTTAAGTGACCATCAGCCATAACACTAGACCAAATAAGATGATTACTTTGCACTGAAGTTGAGCATTTTATTTATACTAGTCGAACACGTGGTTTCACATGATTTCATTGAACAAGAACATCATTCTGTCTTCTTCACTTCAGTTTTTTTCCCAATCTACACACTCACTATGCCCACTTTGCATGGCTGCTGCTGTAGAATCAACCACATCTAGTCCATCACACAAAACATCTCACCACCCCTCACATTCATTTTGTGACCATTGGGTAATTCACGGTGTGACTGTTTGGTGACGTGTATCCTCACTTAATCAGTCAATATAAAGTCGTTTTTTGATTAAATTGTCATCAATTTTACTATTGATATTGGTTTTTCATGTTCCTGTTATATCATGACATTATCAAAAAAGGACAAATAACTATAAATTGAATTGGCTTCAGCCTTCTTTTTTAGGCCATGAATCTTTGCCAGTAAGTTGTTCAATGACAATTAGACTTGAACTAGATGTGGAGCCATCATTTTACCATTAATCTACAAAACTTGAATCAATACAAGTTTTGAGAGAGGTGATGTTTAAACCTGAGCATGTGTTTTATATATAGTCAAACAGATCCTTAGTGCCCTGTTCCAGCAACATTGGCCTCCTCTCCTTGATTATGTTATTAATTTTATATACACTACCGTTCAAAGGTTTGGAGTCAGTATGATTTTTATTATTATTATTATTATTTAAAAGAAAGGTATTATTTTCCACAAGGATGCATTAAATTGATTAAAAGTGACGGTAAAGACATTTATAATGTTACAAAAAATTTGTCTTTCAAATATATGCTGTTCTTTTGAACTTCCTATTCATCAAAGAATCCTGGAAAAAATTTATCCACAAAAATATTAGGCAGCACAGCTGTTTTCAACATTAGTCAACATTTCAAAATTGTCTTCTTAATAATCATTTATTACTTTACATGCACAATCAAGCTTAAGCAGACTTGCATGACTTTCAGGTTGTCAGCTTAGTAAACAAAAGATGTGAATGTAAACAAACATTCTATATAAAATATATCAATATATATATATTTTTGCAAACTGTGCAATTTGAGTAAAGGCTGGAATACATGACATTACATCCCAATATTTTTGCCTCAATTTACAGTCTGAACGAGTCGATTCTGGTTGCCTAAAGTCATCCAGTCTGCAGATTTGAACTGACATATTTCACAGAAAATCACATAGTCAATGTGTATGATGGTCACAGACTCCAGTTTTTAAGCTTCAGACCATAACGCCAACTAGTTGGAGGATATCAAATAAGTTTGATATTTTGAGCCAATTTTAGAATGCATATTGTCTTCAAATTTATTAATTAAATAAATCAAAAAAGTCAAACTAATTAAGCTTGATATTTCTCTTATTAAAAGAGTTTCTGTGCTTCTGATTTGTTTTTTAAATTGTTTGTTAAAAGTATATATGAATTTGAATAGATTGTTCAATGATCCTTGAACTTGTTCCTTGAACTCAATTGTTATTGTATGTAAAGAATGCAATGTGAAAGAAATCAAGGAAAGAAGGCTGCTTGTTGGGACAATATATTTGATCTGTCTGAACATGGATGCACTCTTATTCACACATTAGAGAGATTTCCTCTCTAAACAAGCATGCACTGCATGAACGCTTCATGTTTTGTTTTTGTTGGGTTTTTTATACTCTGTGAGTCAACTCATGCATACTATAGCAAATGTCTTGTGAGATGCATTTTGTAGGTTTTTGTTCTTTGCACTTTTCTGTACATTTCTGATCTTTCTACTTCATCTGTAGCTGACCCTGTCCATCCTGAGGCAGACTGGTGGGTTAGGCATCAGCATAGCAGGGGGTAAAGGATCTACGCCCTATAAGGGCGATGATGAGGTACATTTTTAATGGGCTTTCATGCAATAGATTAATTTCAGTGAGTGCGTTGTCAGCTTGTTTTAATGTACTGCACATATCCTTTTCAGGGTATTTTCATTTCTAGAGTGTCAGAAGAAGGCCCTGCAGCTCGTGCTGGGGTCAAAGTGGGAGACAAACTTCTTGAGGTGAACATCTGTTATGATTTTCTCCTTTGAGTCGCCCCATACAAAACCAGTCATTCGTGCTGCTTTAAGACCTCCATATTTGTATTCATCTGGTCTCAGGTGAACGGAGTGGACCTGCACGGAGCGGAGCATCACACAGCTGTCGAGGCCTTGCGTAACTCGGGGGCAGCCGTGTCTATGACCGTTCTGCGGGAACACATGGTGGAACCAGAGAACGCCATCACCACCACGCCGTTGCGACCAGAGGATGATTATTTCCCCCGGGAGAGACGGTCCAGTGGGCTGCCTTTCCTCCTGGACCCTGCCTCACCTGCTGTTAGCACTGGACCTTCACAGCGACTAGCCACTTGTCTGATCCGCAACGATAAAGGTTTAGGTTTCAGCATTGCTGGTGGGAAAGGGTCAACCCCGTACCGAGTAGGAGACACGGTAAAAACAAGACCCTGTTCCAGATACACTTGTGACTTGCCTTGTAGTAAATATTTTATGGTGTGATCATTGCATTGGTGTCAGGTTGTTTTATCTCAGTGTTTGTTTACGGACCGTATGGCAGGTCTTCCGCTCTGTCCGTATGTTTTACATATTTAACAGAAATGTATGGACTGCATAAGCCTCTGTATAGTGTTCATCACCTCTAGGAAGGCTGACTGAGGCTGCAATGATTAGAATTGCAGGGACTGACACCCGATAGGGCTGATAGATTAGAGGATGGCAGGGGATGAAGTATTTTTGGATCTCCGCTGCAGACACACATCATACCACCCTCGATCTTTCTGACACACGGCCTCATTTTTGCACCACTTTCACGAAGGAGACAGTCACACATTAGCACATGCACACACTCTAGGCTGAGTAATTGTAAGTCCTGTTTTTGTCCTTCTGCTTGACATTTGCGCTCTCTTTTACTAACAAGTATATGTCACCATCTTGTCTGTTTGCTACTTTGAGTTTTCGGCATGCAGTGTTCTGATCACACTTCTAGAGAACATACTGTGAAAGTGCTGACAAAGGCGGTGTATCAGTTTACTTATTAGTTGTCTTTGAAGAATCAAGTGGCCTTGAAGGTCATAAATAGTTATTTGAATACTGCGTAGTCTAAATTACATTTTTAGAGTTTTAAATAAACCTTTCCTTGACTATATAATCGGCTGTTAAAAACAAGGCAGGTAATTTTAAGCTAAGGTCAGCAGGATATTTTCTGCTTTAGAGGTATGTGGCATTGCAGCACACTGACTAGCTCTTAACAGCTGTACAGGAGAGCTGAACTAAGTCACTAGCTGCAGTATAGCCCTGCAAGTGATGTTAGCACTGTTACTTCTAGACTATGGCCTGTTTTAATTTTTTGTGAATGTACAAACAGTAAATTCACTGCTCTGCCTCAATAAATAGGTTCATTTATAGCTCATTTTCATTACTTTGTGAGAATTTGGATGTTTCCATACACTACCGTTAAAGAAATGAAAATTATTCAGCATGGATGCATTATATTGATCAAAAGTAACAGTAAAGACATTTCTAATGTTGCAAAATATTTCTATTTTAAATAAATGCTGTTCTTTTGAACTTTCTATTCATCAAAGAATCTAGAAAAACATTTAAAAAATCTTGAGTTGATATTACTGTTGACTTGACTGTTCTCCTGCTTTTTTCCTCAGGGAATCTTCATCTCTCGTATTGCTGAAGGAGGAGCTGCTCATAGAGACAACGTCCTGCACGTGGGAGACAGGGTCATATCAGTGAGTCCATCCATCCCCCCCCCCCCCCCCCTCTCTCTCTCTAGTTAGTGTAGTTTATCAACTTATTTTATTTTTCAGTTAAAAGAGTAGTTCACTCAAAATAAATGTCACAATTTACTCACCTTCATGTAATATAAAAACTTACATTTGTCTGAATTTGTTCCTTAGAAAACAAAAAGAGACATTTAGCACATTTTTGAGGCTGTTGTTTTCCATTCAAAAGTGAATCGTTACCATTGTCTGTCAAGCTCCAAAAATGACAAACAAGCACCATGAAAGTGATCTATACAAGTCTTTCTGTATTTTGAAGTCCTCTGAAACCATGTGATAGCTTTGTGTGAGAAAAGACTATAATATGACTTAATTTGGATCTGTTGTTCACACAAATCTATTGTATGGTTTTGGAATAAAGCAAACAAATTATATGGACTATATTTTATGGTACTTTTATGCTTATTTTTCTGAGCTTATGAGTCACCATTCTCTTTCACTGTATGGAAAATTATAGTGTGAACACTTACAAAGTTCCTTTTTTGTGTGTTTTACTATACCTTTTAATAATAGATTTTTTTGATCCTGGGTATCATGAATAAAGTTCAGCTCACTGCGGGGTCAGTTAGTCAGAGTTAGTTGTAGCAGAGTGCAACTGAGCGTTCTTCTGGTGTTTTACTTTGCTGTACGCCATAACTTTTCTGCTTCACACCATGAAATTATGTCACTGTGTAATTTTAGTAACCTTGCTTGTATTACTACTCAGCATTATGACAATTATAATCCCAAATGTTTTGTCTCCCTTGAGCCCTCTCTTTATTTCGAGATTTTGCTGCTTCTCCCTCTGTCCTTGCATGGGTTTTCACTAACATACTTCTTGCCTGCTTGGTGTCGGGTGTGGTGATGGGAGGTTTTTGACTTGTTCTGTGGGCCTGCTGTCATGGTAACTGCATGCGTTACCATAGCAGCTGCCTTTCTGTCACCCTGTGGTAAGCGCCGGTACTGAATGGTCAGTGCTGACCTCTGTATGTCACCATGGTGGAACTTCTTACTTATAAACAATGTAACCAGAAATCAAAAATAGCTTTTCCTCACATGAAGCAGGACAGATTAGGCCACATGCCTTGGCTTTTTTTTTTTTGTCGAGAGAATCTCTAATGTTATGTAGTTTATGTGAAAATGGTGAACAAAGCGACTTTAAACCGCAGCTCCAACACAACATACCATGTGTCAAGATATGACCCAGATCGTGATTATAGGGCAGGATTTAAAGACTTGAATAAAAATAAGTAATTCTCTAATATGATGATTGACTAAGTACTTGTACATGCATAGTTATAATCGAGTTAAGAGCAGGTTTTTATGTAGTCAGGCTACATTGTACTTGTACATTGCATAATCAAATATTTGAAAGATTAAATACAGGTTGTGCATCACCTCTATCTTATGGAGCAACTGCACAATCCCAATGCAAGTTGTAGTTTGATAAGCATGTTAAGATGCTGGGCAAAGCCAAGCTACAATCATTATCCAGATCTGTTAGTCTGGCTTCCCCAAAACAAGTCTGGTACTATTTCAGTCAGACTAAAGTGTTTACATGACATGTTAAACAGATGAAATACTTTTGTCCAGATGTATTCAACGTTTTAAAGTGCATGTTACCACACTTATTTACAATTGTAATTATAACTCCTCTCGGACTAAACTCAC
This sequence comes from Chanodichthys erythropterus, assembly GCF_024489055.1. NCBI lineage: Eukaryota > Metazoa > Chordata > Actinopteri > Cypriniformes > Xenocyprididae > Chanodichthys > Chanodichthys erythropterus. Next base: position 25,791,237 of record NC_090231.1, on the reverse strand, counting down.
TTTTTGTGAGTGAAAGGTCCTCTAATCAAAGTATATGAGATTTATCTGGAATACCTTTATATATGACAAACTGTAGTAGCATTTGGAGACCATTTTCATAAGGCTGCTTTTTTTTGCACGTGCTCTAACACACTACGTGATCTTGCTACCTAAAGCATCTCCAGCACTTCCTCTTTCTCCCATTGCACATCCCCTTCTCTTTTCACTTCCCTCATCAGATGTGTCTCAGTTTGGTTTGATGCATGATTTTTCACTGAGAACCCAGGTTTTTAAAACCAATTCTGTAAGTGAAGTGGAAATCACTTTCCCTTTAAGCCTCTGAATGCATGAGAGAGGGCTTTCACATGATCCAGGTCAGTCCAGTTCAGGAACATTTTTCCCCCAACTAACACCTGGAAACTCTTTAACGTTCTTCTAAAATCCTACATACAGCACTTAAAGAACCAGTAAGACATCACAAGCTCAGCATGAGAGGCTTTCTTCCACTCATTTTGGGCATATTGGCCCTCTCTGACCCTCTGGTGTTTGGCTGTCACTCCAGATCAATGGTGTAGACATGACAGAGGCCAGGCATGACCAGGCAGTAGCGCTGCTTACTGGCACCTCCCCCACCATCACCCTCCTGGTCGATCGGGACCAGGCCAGTGCAGGGGGCGCCTCCCCACGAACGCGACCTCATTCACCCCCTCCTCCAGAGCCATCTGACTCACCTGAGCAAGAGGAAGGAGACGAGCACCTTGGAAACCATCTCAACTGTCCCATGGAAGATGAATACCCTATTGAGGTGCGAACTCTAACTAAAAGTGTGACAGTGAGTCTGAAGGGAATGTTTGTGTTGATAAATGCTGCTTGCTGTAGTTTAATCTCATAACAGCTTCATTTTGCTGTTTTAATGCCTCGTTCAACAGAGAAAATGGTGCACGGTATGAACATTGCATACTGGATTTATTATGTTAGGATTGTGATTTGGCCTATTGAAATGTACTCTATTGCTTTTGCATTTTATTGATGTTCCCTTGATGTTTTGAAGTTGTGTAGTTGTGTAGAATTGCCTAGAAGATGCGTCTCCACAAATAACTGAACATTCAGTTATTTACGCTAAAATATTTACACTGCTATTCAAAAGTTTGGGGCCAGTAATATTTTTCTCTTTTTTCTTTTTGAAAGAAATTAATACTTTTATTCAGCAAGTATGCATTAATTTTGATCAAAAGTAAAGACCTTGTATAATGTTTTGTATAATGAATTTACATTTTAAAATATATCAAAATACAAAACAATGATTTCAAATTGTAATATTTCACAACATTGTTGTGTTTTATTGTATTTTGGTCAAATAAATGCAGACTTGGTGAACATAAGAGACATCTTTCATTAACAAAAAAAAAAAGATCTTCCCAACCCCAAACTTTTGAACAGTATCTTATTATTAATTAATCTCAAAAATTACTTATCACTGCATTCATCAGACCTACTGTAAGCTTAACTTTTTAAACTCGATACATAAAACTTGACTCCTTTTTAATGCATCGGAATTTTCTCTCTGGACAGGAAGTGACGCTGATCAAAGCGGGTGGTCCCCTGGGTTTGAGCATTGTAGGGGGTAGTGACCATGCCAGCCACCCGTTTGGAATTAATGAGCCAGGGGTGTTCATCTCCAAGGTAAATTAAACTTCTTAATGATTATTAACAAGTATCTAGTATGATGCCTTCTTTGTATTTTTGAGAGAATAACGTTTATGCGTGGTTATTGAAAAAAACAAAAAACTTAAGTCACTGAAATACGGCGACAAAACAAATACTAAATATGTGTTCACAAGACTTCTGGGTATTGGAGGTTGTAGACCAGAATGCCTGCCTACTCGTTCAAATAAAACAATATATTAATTTAAATTTTGTAAGATACTTTTTGTCAAGAAAGACAGTCTTCATGAATAATGCTGTGATTCACACCTGAGAAGACCCACATAATGACCCGCATAATAAGCCCTTTCAATCAGGTAGGTTATGTGACAGGAAGCTAAAAAAATCAAAGTACAAAGCTTTTTTGTTTTTGTTTTTTTGTAGTTTATTCAGAATATAGTTAACAATATAAATGAGACACATTTTGAATAAATGAGGGCACATTTTGAGTATACAGATTTACCTGGAAATAAATCCTGTTCAAAGATATAAGTGAACATCACTTAACTGGTGTTTCTTTGCACTGGAGAAAAGAAAAAAAAAACTTTCGTGATTCCAGTCAGTGATATCACCATTATATTCTTTCAGAATGTCCAGTGTGGGCCAATATCTGGTCACTATGATTCTCAAATCTGTGAGATAAAGAAAAAACCCTCTGTGAGCATGCTGATAACAGGATCATATCAGCTATTGTATTAACGTTAATATAATGTCCACTCTTAACAGAAAACATGATTTTTGTGATCTTATGCATGCATGTATTTTTGCACATCATGTGAAGAAAATTTTGTATAGGCCTATATTTTAAATTACAGTACCAGTCAAAAGATTTGACAAATTACTGTTACAATGATTTTGAAAGAAGTCTCATGCTCATCAAGCCTGCATTTATTTTATCAAAAATACAGAAAAAAAACAGCAATACTGTGAAATATTATTACAATTTAAAATAATGTTTTTTCTATTTTAATATACTTTAAAATATAACGTTCATATTACCTCTATGGTATTTTATATATTATATATAGAGACTAAATGTGAATGTGCAGTTTAATACATTGCTAACACATTTTATTTCATTATATATTATGTATTTCAATCGATTTCTCTCATCTCAGTATAGCAGTATAGTTTGGGAATAGCCGTGGCAATTTACTAATCTAAGTTATGTGTAGTAAACGAAACTGCACGTTGATCTGTCCCATTAATTCACACTGAGACACACAAAACTTGCAGGATACATATTTAAACAGTCTTTTTGCGGTTTAATACTCACAGACACTATATCGCGATTAGAATAAAGAACTTAAAAATAAAGTGAACAGAGCTCACGTTTCGTGGGCGTGGCTGAATTAGTGGATAATGAGCTGACTCACCAATGTCTGACATGCCTCCCTTTCATACAGATTACATAAACAGAGAATATTTGTTTTTGATTTGACTTAGATGATTTAAAACCTGACAGTTCAACGTTTCTCTAGACATTAATCATTTTTGTGTCATTAGTATTCACTAAGTTACAGTTCATTTTCTGAGGACTATCAGAATAGACTTCATTCAGAGAGAGAGACTGCGGCTCGTGCATCATGTTAGTTTTCTTTATTTAGCAAAAAGCACAACGTATTATTTTTACTCTGAGTGTACACAAATAAAAGACATTTCACAGATTAGAATTAGTGTAGTGTATAACTCTTAATTGTATGTCCAAAATTGACAGAGTATTTTGAGTCTCTTTCACACTGATATGAAAAAAAGCAAGGTGGTATCGCTGGCGCAACCACCGACTCGAGAGTGTTAATGTCGAAAATTAATGCCGCGATTTTGGTCAGTGAAGCTTGTCAGATTAATTGATTTCTGACCATATTGTGTTTCTGGGTAGGTCATCCCCAATGGCTTGGCCTCTCAGAGTGGACTTCGTGTGGGTGATCGTATCTTGGAGGTGAACACCATCGACCTGCGACATGCCACACACCAGGAAGCTGTTAGAGCCCTGCTCTCCAACAAACAGGAGATCCGAATGCTTGTGCGCAGAGATCCCTCGCCCCCCGGCATGCAGGTATAACCACATTTGTTATTAGCTGAAGAATGTGAGCTAAACCTACATTATGGCCAGCTGGTGTCAGGTGGTTTCTTAGTCACATCTGTGAAGTTCTCTTGGCTCAGTCAGATCTAACAAATGTCAGACTTGGTCTTTTTCTGAAAATACACCATATTGCCTCCTCATGAGACCAGAACAAACTTACATACCCTCTAAAGCACGGGGCACACCAAGTCAGCAACGAAAGCTGACTGTGTTGTCGACTGCGTCTTGGCCAAAAAGTTGCACTTGAACACACCAAAAGGACTAAAGGCAACTGTCAACTAGCATATGCATTCTGCATCTATGTGTAAGGATATATCTGTCTGTATCTGCAGGTATCAATAGTCTGTTTTTGTCATTCAAAAAGGAAAACCGAAACTAGGACTGTAAATGCACTATATTGCCAAAAGTTTTGGGACGCCTGCCTTTATGTGCACATGAACTTTTAATGACATCCCATTCTTAATCCGTAGGGTTTAATATGGAGTTGGCCGACCCTTTGCAGCTATTACAGCTTCAACTCTTCTTTCCACAAGGTTTAGGAGTGTGTTTATGGGAATTTTTGACCATTCTTCTAGAAGTGCATTTGTGAGGTCAGGCAGTGATGTTGGTGAGAAGGCCTGGCTCGCAGTCTCCACTCTAATTCATCCTAAAGGTGTTCTATCAGGTTGAGGTCAGGACTTGTGCAGGCCAGTCAAATTCCTCCACATCAAACTCGACCATTCATGTCTTTATGGACCTTGCTTTGTGCACTGGTGTGCAGTCATGTTAGAACAGTTGGGAGCATGAAATTGTCCAAAATGTCCTGGTATGCTTAGACTTAGAGGCCAAGCCCAACCCCTGAAAAACAACCCCAAACCATAATCCCCCTCCACCAAACTTTACACTTGGCACAATGCAGTCAGGCAAGTACCGTTCTCCTGGCAACCGCCAAACTAGGGCTGCAACGATTAATCGCGTTTGCAAAATAAAAGTCTGTGTTTACGTAATATATATGTGTGTGTTCTGTGTATAATAATTATTTATATATAAATACACACACATTCATGTATATATTTAAGAAAAATGTTATATTTATATATAAAATATTTATGTTTATATGTAATATAAAATATATATAAATATATATATTTATAATACATGCATATATTTCTAAACTTTATACCTGTATGTGTGTGTATTTATATATACATAATTATTATACACAGAACACACACATATATATTACGTAAACACAGACTTTTATTTTGCAAACGATTAATCGGGATTAATCGTTGCAGCCCTACGCCAAACCCAGACTGAAGGCCACATGAAGTCTGGAAGTCTGTAGCTATTGACTCCAGAAAGTTGGCGACTTCTGCGCACTGTGCGCCTCAGCATGTGCTGACCCCGCTCTGTGATTTTTTTACGTGGCCTACCACTTTGTGGCTGAGTTGCTGTTGTTCCTAATTGCTTCCACTTTATGATACCACTAACAGTTGATCGTAGAATATATAGTAGTGAGGAAATTTCACGAATGGACTTTGCACAGGTGGCAACCTATCACGGTACCCTGCTTGAATTAACTGAGTGACCCATTCTTTCACAAATGTTTGTAGAAGAAGTCTGCATGCCTAGGTGCTTGATTTTAAACACCTGTGGCCATGTAAGTGATTGGAACCCCTGAATTCAATGATTTGGAGGGGTGTCCCAATACATTTGGCAATATAGTGCATACAAACCGTAAACAAAGCAGTGCTTGCTTACCTTCTTGAATGTCAATCATGCTGATCACTTTGGCTCATGTTATTATAAAAATATTTGTGTATTCGAATGCTCAGGTAAGATGGCGTAAAATGATAACAGCCTTCCATCTGTACAGTCTTGACTTCTTTGCTCTCTTTCATTGCTTTTGCTTTTTTTCTCGTGCACTGACTCATTCGCTAAGTTGAACAGTCAATCAGAGTTCTCTCTCACCAACGGCTTGACGCCGATTCAACATGCTGAATCGGTCAAAAAAAGACACCGTCCGACTAGAGTCAACAGTGCAGAACACACTGATATTGTTAAGCTGACCAGCGATCGAAAACCGCCCAATGGCCAACCGTTGGTTGGTGTATCCCGGCCTTAAAACATTCCTGTGTCATTGTAGGAGATTGTCATTCACAAGCAGCCTGGAGAAAAGCTAGGCATCAGCATCAGGGGTGGAGCTAAAGGCCATGCAGGAAACCCCTTTGACCCCACAGATGAGGGCATCTTCATTTCCAAGGTAACCATAAAACTTAAACTCTGCAGAATTCTGATAGCAACAAAAATACTGGTCTGGTTTCCTCCACTACAGTCATGTAAGTGATTTGTTGCTCACTTGTTCTTAAAGGTGAGCTCCAGTGGTGCCGCTGCACGAGACGGCCGACTGCGGGTGGGCATGCGTATTCTTGAGGTGGGCAACAACAGTCTGCTGGGTATGACACACACGGAAGCAGTGAGGGTCTTGCGTGCTTCCGGTGATTCCTTGGTTATGCTTGTGTGTGATGGCTTTGACCCAAGAAACGCTACAGGCATAGAGGTAAACACTTTTACAGGAGAAGAGATCTGCTCTGGCCTGGCTCAAAAATCATTATAAAACATTATGTATATACTACTACATATTTTGCATATTTATTTGTAATTGATTTGATTTTTCAGGCATCCCCTGGTGTTATTGCAAACCCATTTGCAGCTGGTATTGTTCGTAAGAACAGTATGGAGAGCATCTCATCAGTAGACAGAGACCTGAGTCCTGAAGAGATTGACATCATGCAGAAGGTGAGGTCTCTGCATCACAGAGTAGGAACATCAGTGACATGGATGGAAAAATAACATTCTTCTGTCTGACCTTTCCTGCAGGAAGTAGAGATGGTGAGAGAGACATCCCAGTGGGAACGGGAGGAGATGGAAAAAGTGGTGAGTGATTTTCTCCCCAAATCGCTTTTGTGATATCAGATTATTATCATAATAAGAATTGCTATTAAAATGATGACCACTTCCAAATCTCTCCTATAACTATAACTAATATTTGTGGCTATGTCCTTTTCTTCTCTTTCTCTTATTTTATGCCCCTCTTTTCCCCCAAACCTTTCTGAATGATCTTGGGTGCTGCTCATTCCAAACATTGCATCTCGTTTCTTCTCAATTCCATTCATCTCCTTCATTAAATATGTTCTCATGTCTTCATGGTTCCCTGATTTTATTTTTCATCCATGACTCTGCGTCACCTAAACCTCATTCCCATCTGTGCAATGGATGTCATCGGAATGTGTGCCTGTCTACATATTTGTGTGGGTAAAATATATATGTGTGTGTGTGTGTGTGTGTGATTGGGTAAATTTCACCCCCAACCCCCCGCCCCACTCTCTCCTTATTACCCTCCCTCTTTCGGTAAAGGAGCGTATGCGCTTGGAGCGCGAGGAGGCAACTCGCTTGCTGGAGGAGGAAACTGAGGTGAGGCCTTATGCCCTCCCTGTCTTTACGGCCCACAGTAGGGCTCCAGGAGCGAGAAACAGGACCAGCAGTCACCTTGAACAAATGAGTCATGTCTGAACCTCTGAACACTAGAAACTCTTTAGATCCAGTGTCCTCATACTCAAAGCTTAATGAAAAGTATAAATAAAATTCAGGTTGTTGAACATGTTCTTTCAGTGAACAAAGATCTTTCAGTGTAATCTTTCTTACACTTTCTCTACAGAATTTGAGCACTGGACCCCTGAAACTGGACTACAAGACACTGGCGGCTCTGCCTACAACTAGTCTACAGAAAGTTAACAGAGTAAGTGCCTATATGTCATGTTTTTGTAAATAGACAAGAAAGCATCTAGAAACAAAGTATTTGAAAGACTTTGAAAAACTTTTTTGGACATAAAAGCGAAGAATTTCCAAACAAATGCTTCTTTTATCAAAAGTGCACATACCTACTGGCTGCTGCACATGTCAGTGAAATGAGCCTTTGTCACTGTAGACTAGGGTTGGCAGGGCTCCAGACTGCGCCTAAAACGGTCGCATTTGCGACTAAAAATATTCATTTGTGAGTGATATTTTTGCTGAGTTCACCATTGGCGACCATACAAATTCATGTTATGACTATAAAACTTGCATGTTATTTGCATGTTCTGTGACCAGTAGCCTATCACATCATTTGCTGTGTTGACGTAATAAAATGAGATGCTGCGTGTGAATGTTTCGCTGAGTTAGAGTGCCGAAATATGAACAGGTAGGGAAAAATTTCACACACCGAACAGACGCCAAAGAACTAGAGCTGATGAAAGCCGACTGTGTTGCCTCGCGTCGCTTGCGTCGGTGCAAAACAGATGCATTTGAACACACCGTTCTGCTCCTGCCTCTATATTCATCATTCAAAAGAGAAAACCGGCTCTACAGACTGCAGATACACACACAGTGCATCATGTTTACAGTTTTGAATATCAGTCATGCTGATCACTTTCATTATTCCACTCCGCTCATGCTCATCAGATAAATTTAAGGTCATTAAAAGTCTTCAGTGCCTTAAATGGTATAACAAGAGTATTAAAGGTGCCCTCGAATGAAAAATTGATTTTATCTTGGCATAGTCAAATAACAAGAGTTCAGTACATGGAAATGACATACAGTGAGTCTCAAACACCATTGTTTCCTCCTCCTTATGTACATCTCATTTGTTTAAAAGACCTCAGAAGAACAGGCGAATCTCAACATAACACCGACTGTTAAGTAACAGTCGGGGTGAACGCCCCAATATTTGCATATGCCAGCTCATGTTCCCAACATTATGAAAGGCATTAGACAAGGGCAGCCAGTAACGTCTGGATCTGCACAGGTGAATCAACAGACCAGGTAAGCAAGCAAGAACAATAGCGAAAAATGGCAGATGGAGCAATAATAACTGACATGATCCATGATATCATGATATTTTTAGTGATATTTAGGGCCCAAGCGAAAATTCGCACAGGGCCCTCTTGTTCTTCTAAGGATTATTATTTTTTTTTTTTTTTTTTTTTTTTTTTACCGTCTTCCGGGGCTTTTTGGGGGCCTTAACATGCTCAAAAACTCTTGAAAATTGGCACACACATTGGAATCCGCGGCCATTAGGACGCCGGAGAGGCTGGTACCCGGGCGTGGCAGGGGGGCTCGACAGCGCCCCCTTGAAAAAAGTCTGAAAATTTGGTCCATATATTAAACATGCTTGCACGTATTAGTATGAAACTCGGTACACATATAGACCTCATCGGGCCGAACAACTTTCGCGCTCTAAGTTAATCGCCACGCCAACAGGAAGTCAGCTATTAAGGGTTGTTTGAAAAACGCATGCTCTGGAATTTGATATACTCCTCCTAGACGATTAATCCGATCGCCACCAAACTCGGTCAGCATGAAGTCAAGACACTGATGATTAAAAATTGCCAGGGGATTTTTGATATCTCGAACGGTTTGGCCGTGGCGAGGCAACGAATTTATGGCGAGAAAAAGGAAACAGGAAATGTGTTATAACGTCTTAATACATATATTGATCTTTATGAAACTTCACGAGTGTGTTCGTTATAGGAGTCTGATCACATGGATGTGACTATTGTGAGTCAAAGTTATAGCGCCACCAACTGGCAGCAGGAAGTGTATCACTTTTTGAAATGTTTTGAGATCACCCTCTTATTTTTACCTGATTTGCTTCAAACTTCATCAGTGTAATGTCAATACACAGCAGATGTAGACCTATGACAGGATTTTTGATATTTGAAATATTGTTGCCATGGCAACAGGTCAAACTGTAATAATATTCTTGAGTGTTTTTGAGGCTCTTAACATGCTTCAAATTGCATGAAACTCGACACACACATCAATATTGTCAACCAGTAGACATGGACAAAGCCATAGAAATGGGCGTGGTGGAGGGGCTCAGTAGCGCCACCTTTTGACAAAAGTGGGGGGGTTAGTTTTTCCTACAGTCACCAAACTCGGTACACATATTATTCTCATCAAGCCGGACAATTTTCTAATTTACATTCATTAGCTCCGACCAACAGGAAGTCAGCTATTTTGGTTTGAATGTTAATTTTTTGAAAAAACAGGCTATGAATTTTATACTACTACTCCTACAGGGTTTATCCAATTTACACCAAGCTTTTTTTAACTTGTTGCGAACACATTGAAGTTGTTTAATTGCAAACGGATTTTGGATATCTCAAACGGTTTGGCCGTGGCGAGGCAACGAATTTATGGCGAGAAAAGGAAACAGGAAATGTGTTATAACTTCTGCATACATTGATTGATGTTTATGAAACTTCAGGAGTGTGTTGGTTGTAGTAGTCTGATCACATGGATGTAACTATTGTGAGTCAAAGTTATAGCGCCACCAAATGGCAGCAAGAAGTGTATCACTTTTAAAATGCTTTGAGATCACCCTCTTATTTTTACCTGATTTGCTTCAAACTTCATCAGTGTAATGTCAATACACAGCAGATGTAGACCTATGACAGGATTTTTGATATTTGAAATATTGTTGCCATGGCAACAGGTCAAACTGTAATAATATTCTTGAGTGTTTTTGAGGCTCTTAACATGCTTCAAATTGCATGAAACTCGACACACACATCAATATTGTCAACCAGTAGACATGGACAAAGCCATAGAAATGGGCGTGGTGGAGGGGCTCAGTAGCGCCACCTTTTGACAAAAGTGGGGGGTTAGTTTTTCCTACAGTCACCAAACTCGGTACACATATTATTCTCATCAAGCCGGACAATTTTCTAATTTACATTCATTAGCTCCGACCAACAGGAAGTCAGCTATTTTGGTTTGAATGTTAATTTTTTGAAAAAACAGGCTATGAATTTTATACTACTACTCCTACAGGGTTTATCCAATTTACACCAAGCTTTTTTTAACTTGTTGCTAACACATTGAAGTTGTTTAATTGCAAACGGATTTTGGATATCTCAAACGGTTTGGCCGTGGCGAGGCAACGAATTTATGGCAAGAAAAGGGAAACAAAGTGTTATAACTTCTGCATACATTAATTGATTTTGATGAAACTTTGGCTTAGTCTTCGTTGTACAAGGCTGATCACATGGATTTGACTATTGTGATTCAAAGTCATAGCGCCACCAACTGGAAGCAGAAAATGTGTCACTTTCAGCATACATTGAGATCACCCTCTTATTTTTACCTGATTTGCTTCAAAATTCATCAGAATAATGTTAAAACTTGGCACATGTAATCCTTTGAAAATGGGCAGGGAGGAGGGGCTCTATAACGGCACCTTGTAGTGCAGTAAATGTGGAGTGAATTTGACATAGTCCTTTGATGTTTAACCGTTTTAAGTGCCTATTGCCCGCTGTGCACAGTTGCCCTGAAGCCACCGGGGTGGCGGTGCCACCGGGCTTGGGCCCGCCATCGCTGCTCGCAGCTATATTTGTAAATTGTCTTTCTAAATATTTCGTTAGCATGTTGCTAATGTACTGTTAAATGTGGTTAAAGTTACCATCGTTTCTTACTGTATTCACGGAGACAAGAGCCGTCGCTATTTTCATTATTAAACACTTGCAGTCTGTATAATTCATAAACACAACTTCATTCTTTATAAATCTCTCCAACTGTGTGTAATGTTAGCTTTAGCCACGGAGCACTATCAAACTCATTCAGAATCAAATGTAAACAATATAACAGTATACAATATTCACATAATCCGCCACATGCATGACGAACACTTTGTAAAGATCCATTTGAGGGTTATATTAGCTGTGTAAACTTTGTTTATGCACTGTTCAAGGCAAGCACGAGCTCCGTGGGCATGGAGCAGGAGAATTAAAGGGCCAGTAGCCCTGAATCGGCTCATTTATAATGATGCCCCAAAATATGCAGTTAAAAAAATGAATAAAAAAAAAATCTATGGGGTATTTTGAGCTGAAACTTCACAGACACATTCAGGGGACACCTTAGACGTATATTACATCTTTTTTAAAAAAAGTTCTAGGGCACCTTTAATGATCATTTTAAGACGTCTTATATTTTGTGGATGATAAAACAAATCGTGGTTATTATTAATTTCATGTGAGAAAATAAATGTGAGCACTGCATGTTTTAAAGTCAAAAGATGGCGCTGTTGTGCATTCTTCAGCGCAGCTCGCATTCACTACTTAGCGCACATTTGTCAACCGATTGCTTATAAACTAATGCTGATCAATTATCAGTTTACTTTATATTATTTAAATTATATTGTGTTGTAGCAACGTAATTTTTTAATCCTCATCTGAACTTGAATGAGCAGCAAAAGTAAAGTACATACATTTCAAAATAAGAGTCCTGCTGTATTTCAAAGTATTCAAAGTCAAGCAGTATGTATATCAGTTGCCTCTGTTTGTTATTTGGTTACTCAAACCAAATTTGAGATATTTATATATTTCCATATATTTATATTTATTTTCATTTGACTCATAGTAAATTGTTGTAGCTTCAGGAAGGAAGGACTAAGAACATTATTTGACATATTATTCAATATAAACATTTTACTAGTATCAGGGTTATTATAGTTAACTAAAACCATTAAAAACATTTTTTTTATTGCTTGAAATAAATTATAATATTAAATTAAAAATCTTTATTTTTATATTTATCTAAAAAAATTTTAAAATGTAACAAAAATGAAAGCAGAAAATATAAAAATCTAATCTGATTCAAAATATTAACAAAAACTATAATAGTATTAAGTGAAAATAGTGACATTCATTTCCCAGAAAAGTCACAAGATGAAAAACTGAAACTGTAAAGGGGAGATATAATAATACAACAGGATGACTAAAAGTAAGTGATTTAAAAATTTCATTGTTGTGTGGCTCTTAAAAAAAATATTTGGCACCTGTTTTCCCCCCTTTTAGGGGCCAATGGCTCCTTAATGAATTTTTTTGTCTGGAGCCCTGGCTGGTTATTGACACAGATTTTACAATTCGATGCACCTGTGGTAACTGGAACTGGCTGGAATTACAGATACATTTCTCATGACCATACGGAATATGTGGACTTTTTTATCTTCTGCTCTGATTTTAATGGAAAAATATGGTCAAAACTTGTGTGGGTCCGCTCATTTCCTCACATGCTTGAATGCTTAGTGGTTTGGTGAATAAATATTGGTCTTTCTGAAACATTTATGAGGTCAAGCTTTACATTTGTTTAGTAGTGCTCCTTTTACTAGTAGTGCCAAAGGTGAAGCAGTCTAGCTGCTGGTCATTCCAGCCATACCTCTGACAAAATACAGATTGTATTTGCTGGTGCTTGAGATGGAGTGAGGGGGAGGTGCTGGCCGACAGCTGACAGTAACTAAAGTTATTTTAAAATGTATGCTGTGAGCTGATTGGCTGAATAGTTTAATGGGTGGGTGTGGCCATTGAGAATGAGGGACCCTTGGAAGCTCTTGACAGTTAAGTTATCTTGAGTCGAGCCTTTTGGAATCAGCTTCTGTCATCTTACTGTGAGTGTACCACTGCTATTACTCTACAACTCTTTGACTTTTCTGTTATTTCTTCATCACTCATTCCTTCCTTACTTCCTTTACTACTTTTCCTTCTTTTTCTTTTTTCTGAGTGTTTTATCTAATTTAGAATTTGATTATTGAAATATTAACAGTATCCATTGGTTGTTGGACGTTGAGTTGGCATTAAGTCAGTAAATTGTATTATGCTAATTGCACACAGACATCCCACTAATAGTGATTTATTGCCTTTAGTGATATTCAGTAAAGATTATAAAATGTATTAGTGTAATTTGAACTTTGTAATTTTGTTTTTTGATGTTCCTTGATATATTGTTTTCATTTTTAGCCTGTGTCTATTTTCTGGGAATGTATAACCAACATGGCACTAGCAGCTGTTAGCAAAGTCAAGTGAGGCATGGAGAGGGGGTGGACTGCTTTTAGATAGGGAAACACTAGCGCACAGTTTTTTGTGGTATATGAAGAACCATTTAATCACGGCTATTTATAGTTTATACTGTTTTGTAGAGCAATGTCTTTTATCTGCACACGAGCTTTTAATCTGTATGAAGCCATTAACTGTATGTGATGGTCACAATGTGCCACCTACAGCACCTGTTTGTGAAACTACATTTGAAGCATTTTTTTCCTCTGATGAGAATCCAGAGAAAAGATTTATAACTGTTCATAAGGTTGCATACTAATAACGTTTAATAACTAATAACATAATAACTAATAACTTAATAACGGTTATGTAAAGTTTGTATATTGTGGTTAAGGTTCACTATGTAGAGTTACATGCACTACGTATGATTTATATTAGGTTGTATGTTTGACACTTGAGTCGTCTCTTAAAGCAAGCATTCAGCATTCATGATGGTGAATAAGATTTTAAATTGTATTTACCTCCCTACAAAGGCAAAATGTAGTAACTACGTCAGCACTGAAATTTTTAACATTTAAAAAATAATTATTTATAAAACTTAAATGAGAAAGAAATGTTGCATTGGAAATTAACTTGGATAAGTTCAAGTATTAAAAAACTAATAAAATGAAAACATTTTTTACTAAAACTAAAATTTAAAATGAAAGCTGAATTTTATAAAAATCAGAGCTAATTCAAAATATTAATAAAAAATATTATATAATTAATACTAAAATAACTGCACTGAAACAGAAAATTAACTCCCAGGTTTTTATTGAATTAATTGTTAATTTTCACATTCAGTTTTCTCTGAATCTGAACATAATCTGTCTGTCACAGGGCATATCAAGCCTAAAGTCTATATTAAAGCAGACACACAGCACAGCACAGTAGTGCAAATGTTCAGGATTGAGTGACTGTTCACTGTCAGATGTCTCAGGATGATGGGATAGCTGTATTTAGCTCCTCACTCATATGAATTGGCGTGACCGGTAGATGTTTGTGACTTTAGCATGTCTGTGATTCTTCCCAACTCTGCCAGACTAAACCCATCTGCTTCACTCTTTACTGCTTTTCTTTTCTTTTCTTTTCTTTTCTTTTCTTTTCTTTTCTTTTCTTTTCTTTTCTTTTCTTTTCCATTCGCTGTTCTCATTTTTATGTGATGCCATGTCATTTTCCTGTCCCCTTTTATGTATAATTGGTTGCTCTGCTCTTTTATTTGTCTTTGTTTCCTTCTCACATTATTTCTCCCTTTTGTCTCTGTCGATCACATTCTCTCTCTCATTCCTCAGTTTTCTCCCTCCTTTGCTGCATTCGTCACAATGGAGGCTGCCATGCCGGCTGGCCCTGTAGATCCCCTGGGTTTTGAGAAAGTCCATGCCTCTATGTACCATGTAGAACCCGTTGCCCTCCCTTCGTCTCCAGTCTGCCTAGCCGCAAGTTCAGCGGCTTTAAAACAACCCCAAGCCGACACATGGGACCCCCTACTCCCAGCTCTAGGAGTGCCACAAGAAACTAGCACGGAAGAAGAATGTCTTGTAGACTCCCAGCCAATCTGCTTTAGTGAAAATCCATTCCTTGTGGCTAATCGCAAAAGCAAAGGCTGCCCTCCTGAGGAGCGCATTTTATCAGGGCCACCTGTGGGTTACGGCAGGCATGGGCAGCTGCAACCCTGGTTGTACAGCAAGGCAAGCAGCCTTGAGGAGTGTGTTTTGTGACTGAGTGTGTTTCTGGTCAAGCATGGTGTGTCATCAGTAGCTATTTAGAGTTAACATGCCACCTTAATCGCAAATACCATCCGAATAGTTGTATAGCTGCTTTAGACTTATCAATGTCATTGAAAACATCCTTGGGATGTAAAATGGTTTCACAGAAATATACATGTCTATATATACAATTCCTATATTTAGAAATAGGTGAAGCTGAAAAAGGAGCAGATACAAAAATGGGACTCTGTACTGTGCATTAACATATGGTCTTCTTGAGGCATTTGAACATTCCCAGAGAGAATGAGAATGCTTTGAATGTGAAATCAACAGGTGCTGAAAAAGGGTGAAGGGGTAAGGCCTCTCATCTTAAATAAACACCTGTCACCGACCTTTTACAGGAACATAAAACACTGTTTTTTTTTTTTTTAAAGAAACGTTTAAAATTTAGCTCGTTTCTGTAGCATGATATTGTGTTGTAGACACTGTAAAAATGCATTTTTATGGCATCACTGCTTGATTTCAAATGATCTGAGGCACGTAATACAACACATTTGTCATCAAGCTTGTCAGAAGTGCAATACAACAGCTGCGATGTGCAAACCTAATTTAAAACCTAATTAAGACAGCTGTTTATGGTTTGCTGTTGTTACTCTCAAATCAAGATGAGCTGCCTCTATAAAACTGCACATGATTATTCTCAATGCACTACTTTGTAATTTGGCAAATTTTGCCTATTGGAAATGGCAGACCTCATCTTGCTTTGTGAAATACTTCACTGACAATGAGAAATTCCTTTCCTGTACTTGTTCTAGTGATGTGTTCCTTTTTTTGTATTTCAGGGTTCACCATCTGAGCCTCACAGGATTGACAGTCCTGTCCGAGATGCTGCCTACTCTCCACACAACTCGCAGGTAAGTCCCTCAAATAGTTTTCACTGGCTTTTCATCATCAGCCCTTTCTTTTCTCATTTGTTTTCATGCGGCTGTCAAAAATTTTCCATAGGGAAGGCTATATAGATTTACCAGGTTTAGTTTATTAGGTCTACTTTTTACAGGTCTAGTTAATGTCTTCATTAAGTTAGTATTCTAGTTGATAGCCTATGTGCTCTGATTCTGCCCATCGTCATGACATTTCCATATTTCTCAGCAGTCCCACAAATCTTCCTTTGCGATGCTTGGAAGAGAGGTTCGATATGTAAGTGGGCTGACTAGCCCTTTATGGCCTGCGCTAGCTGCATTTGGCTTTGCATTAGATGTTAAGAGAGGAATGGTGTACAGGCCTGACTGTAACTCTGAGCATGTCCTGCTTTTCATGCTCTCTGCAGCAGAGAAATGCTTATAGTATTTAAACCAAACCCAGCAACTGAGCATGTAACAGATTTGTATATTAACACTGCTCATTGAGACCTTGGGAATCATATGTAGTGAATATAACATATTATAATATACACTGTTCAAAATTTGTGGTTGGTAAGATTTTTTGTTTTTTTTATAAAAAGTCTCTCATGATCACCAAGGCTGCATTTATTTGATCAAAAATACAGTAAAAACAGTAATAATGTGAAAAATTACATTACACATATATTATACAAACTCAAACTTTTTATAAAATTATCAAAAATTTAATAAAATTTATTAAAATATTTTCTATAAAATATATTTTATTCATCATGTGATGGTAAAGCTGAATTTTCAGTATCATTACTCCAGGCTTCAGTGTCACACGATCCTTAAGAAATCATTGTAAAAATTTGAAAAATCATTGTAAAAACATTTTTTATTATTATTAATTGAAAAGAGTTGTGCTGCTTAATATTTTTGTGAAACCAATTTTTTTAGGATTCTTTGAAAAGTTCAAAAGAACAACAGAATTTTTTTTACTCTTACCAATCTTTTGAACGATATAATGTAGTATAAAATATAATATAGCCCACATGTGCAGTTACTGGACTTGAAAAAGCAAATCCCATATGAAAACATTTTTTTTTCTTTCACTAATTTTTACATCATGTTCATTTTTTTTCTTTTTTGTGTTTCAGTCAAACATTCAGTTTCCTTCACATGCAAACACCAAGGATAATTCATCAGTGAGTGACCCAAAGTGCTGATAATTTGTAATATATACAAGAGCAAGTTCATGATAACATTAATGTGAAATACATCACTAGCCATGTTATGTTAAACTTGCTATCATTATGCAAGTGCAGAATGTCAAATACAGTAAAGGTTACTATAAAGTTTCTTAGCTATGGTACTTTCAGCATCTTGCTACCCAGACAGTTGATAGTTGGATTTATTGTTTAAATTCTCTCTTTCTAGACTAAACCTGGTGCCATCCAGCCACTCTCTAGGGTGCGACCCGCTGTGTCTCCGGCCAGTCAGGATGGCCACAGCAGTCCCAACCCTTTCCAGCATGGCCTCTCTCCCATCAGCTCTCAGACCACTGTAAGATCCCTCACCACTGTCTGAACCCTAATGAGGCCCCCCCCCTTCATCCTCAGTTACCAATGCCTAAAGACCAACAGAACGCGACTGTTGTTTTATTTTCTTCATATAAATTCCAAGGTGTGATTACCGCCGTGCCTATTAAGCCTAACAAACGGTCACACCATAATCCAGGTGAAAAAGAAACGGGTTATTTAGAAAAACAAAGACTTATCTACTTCTCACTGCAAGTAACATTGTGCCTGTTTTCTATCAAGACACCTCTTTTGGATTTTTTTTCTTTCCCTGATCACACAAATCACATTGTTTGCACAGCAAGGTTTACACTCGCATTATCTCAGGATACCAGTGTAAACCAAAATATCGTCCAGAGTCGTTTGCCCCAGTCACCATAACCCCAGACCTCCCTCATGCTATCAATCTCTCTCCTCTCCCTCCATCTTTCCATTGACATTGGCGAGTGGGCTGCATGCAGTCTAGCCCTGCATTTTCCTCCTGTGCTCTGCCTTTGCTGCTCTGTCTCTCATTAGCTGTTCCATCCTTTTTGTCCTCTGTCTGTTTTCTCTACCCCTCCACTCCTCCGTCTTCGACTCCCCCAATCCCTCGTACAGCCTCGTGCCCCATCCCCTGACACACATGAGGAATACCCCATCAATATCAAGCAGGTATATAAGGCCTTCGCAGCTGTGCCACACTCCCTGGCCGTACTGGAACCCCCACAGGTAGGACAAATGCTCCTCAAGGTTGTGAGCATGTCGTGGTTCCCCCGTAATCCAGTGCTTGGTCACCCATTCTTCCTGTTTTGGAAGTCTTCCCATTGGACATGTGTTCCTTGGGGAGCTTACTTCCCATTTGCTGTTGTTGTGCATGAGTCACTCATATGGTGCGGTCTTATCCAGGAGTTCATTTCACAGGGTCACTAATATGCGTCATTCATCTGTCACTTGGTTGTTTGATGTTCTCGATTTGATATTGTGACTCCTTCCGGTGTGTAAAGTGTGTCCTCTCATTCAACTTAAGTCTTGTGTGCAGGACTTTTTTTTGTATAAAGTGTCTTAACTGAATCATCTTTCCTTTTCACTCTCATTTGTTAGGATCTTTACTCTCCACGGAACAATGTCAGCGCAAAGCAACCATCACCAGAGGTATGTCTTCTATGTTTGTAATCTGTAACATTTTTAAAGAGCTATTTTAAGACTGGCCTACACTACACGACTTAAGCCCTGATTTTTACCCCGATTTTCAGTTCTGTGCTAGTCGCTAAAAGTCAGTCTGCAGATTTTGGCCCGTCTTGAGTTTGCACAGATTTCCCAATCACGTGTGGACATAGACTTTTTTAAGCTTCAGACTATGACCATCCTGTTGGAGGATATCAAACATGTTTGATAATTTGAGCTGATTTTAGAACTCATCGTTTTCATTTGTCATGTGTCTCTTAGCAATGAAGCACATGTCTTTGTGTGAGTTTGTCAATTGAACAGCTCGACAATCTGTTAGTGTGTGATCCTCAGTCAGCAAGTGTATGATGCCCAATTTTTTTACTGTAACCATTCTCAAAGTCAGCAAGTGTATGATTACAATCTGTTCAAGTCCTGTAGTGTATTCCAGCCTTTCGTCAACTTGACGATGACTTTTGAATTAGCCTGACGGATAGCCTTTATTTGGTGTGTACTGACTCACCACAACTTATATGAAGAATGCAAAATTGTCTGCAAGCATGGTGTTGATATGCTGTACATAATGGCTCTTTCAGCCTGAGCTGAATAATGAAGTGTTTATGGATGAGGGTGATGGTGAGGGCAATGGTCCTCTCGGCTCTCGTCCCTCCCTCTCATCTGACCGCCGCGAGTACAGAAGCCTGGCATCCGTGCCACGCTTGTCTCGCCACTCAATGGAGGTACCCAGCTCATCTCCAGCAGAACTGCTCTAATACTTTGGATGCTTATAAGCTTGAAAGGTGGTGGTGCAGGTGTATATGTGGCTTCGAACAACAGCGATTAATGTTGTTCGTATGTATCTGAAATGTCGATCATCTGGCAGCATGCATTTCGGTGAGGTATAGGAACGTGATCGATCGGTGTTCTGTTCTGATTCAAGGCAGTTATTACTGGGGACGAGGCTTCAGGAGAGCAATCATTTGAATCTTTTTGAAATGGCAGCATGTTTTGTAATCACTGCATCATCATGGTGGTGGAACAGAAAAGATTTGGTACTTTGGTACTTATTATGCAAATTCTTACTCATTGTCTGAATTTCAGATCATCATGGGAGCTGCTCTAGCATGTCGGATGCATGTATAAAATTTGGTTGCATGTACAGCGTTCTTTACAATTGATCTGAAACTTAAATGTCCCCCTCTCTCTCTGTCTTTCTCTCTCACATTTTCTTTCTCCCAGACTCCCTCCTCTTTTGGCAGAGATAGTCCAGAGCAGCGCTCCTTTAGGGACAGACAGAAATATTTTGAGATCGATGTGAAGCAGCAGACACCAGACAAACCTAAACCTCGCATCTCTCTTGTGGGAGAAGATGATCTGAAGAAAATGAAAGAGGAAGAAGGTTTGTGTCTGTGTACTTGTCAAGTGTACAGTATCTGGATTTCATCAGTAAATCATGCTAAATTTTGTGTCAATGACTTTCCTCAGCAAAGCGAATTGAACAGAGGGCACGAGAGTATATGCTGGATGAAGACGAGGAGGAGGAGGAAGATCTGGCAAAACAGGTGGCAGATATGAAGGCCCACGGAAAGGTTATACTTGATGGTGTGGAGTACAAGGTGGAGAGCTTGGGAAGTCACGGTTCCCCATCTCCACGGCAGTGTGCCACACCTCTGAGCTATAGTGCCACACCTCCCAGCCACTGTGGCAGCTCAGGGTGAGCTGCACTTTTGCTGAATTATTTAATAGATTGTCATAGTCATGGGTGACATTGGGGGGGACATATTTTCCACGATGTGAGCAATCAGCTCCAGTCCACTACAAGGCCCGGGTATACATAATTTCCGCTCCATTTCGCACACAGTTGAACGCGCAGGCCTTTCAAAGATTATCCTTTGCCCATGAGCGTGGAAAGACCCGTTCGGCGCATGCACACGTGGTCATAAAAACTCAGCTGCACACGGCCACTGTTCAGAGAGTCAAATTTAGTCCACAGTCTAGTAAACATTTCTTGCTTGCGCCGACTGAAAACACACGAGAAACACCATGTGACAGGAGAGACTCAGACATTGCAGTACTGAAAATTGAAAGGTCCATGTATGTAGATTTGGATAAAAGGGGTAAACATTTGATGCCGTTCCTGAACACCATTTATCCCTTCACAGTGGCACGCAGGGCTATGAACTTATTCTTCTTATTATCATGCTACTTTTAATATTAAATTAATATTGCAATTAATTTGCCTTGTGATATCATAGCGCATCACCGCATAACCGTCGCACTGGGAGGATAATAAAATATAAGTTAAATAACTTACTCCTCAATTTAAAAACAACAATTCTTCACGGAAAATACGATTTTTTTTTTCTCACTATGGGCCACGAGAAATATTAAGAAAATAAATTAGATTCATCTCGCATGGTCTCCAAGAGAATATGCGCCGTTAATGCAGCGTCAGATGCCAAAAGCTCAGTCAGTTTTTACTTTCGGTTTCTGTAGTGAATGATTGACTGGCGTGTGCTACTACTTTACCCGCATAACTCTCACACAAAGTTCTCACGCAAATTCAATGTTTATCTGCTTACCCCCAATGCATCCAAGATGTAGGTGACTTTGTTTCTTCAGTAGAACACAAATGATGATTTTTAACTCCAACCGCTGCCGTCTGTCAGTCAAATAATGGGAGTGAATGGGAACTCGAACAATAAGAGTCGACACAACTTGCATAGACAAATCCAAATTAAACGCTGCGGCTCGTGACGACACATTGATGTCCTAAGACACGAAACGCTTGGTTTGTGTGAGAAACCGAACCGTATTTATATTATTTTTTACCTCTAATACACCACTATGTCCAACTGCATTCAGCATTCAGTTAGTGAGGTCTGATCCCGCTCTGATGGGCTGTGATGTCTCGCGCTTATACTTCAATGAGTGCTAGACATCACTTCCGCTGTCAGAGCACGATCAGACCTCACTAAGTGAGTGCTGAACGCAGTTGGAAATAGTGGTTTATTAGAGGTAAAAATGATATAAATACTGTTAGGTTTCTCACACAAACCAATCGTTTTGTGTCTTAGGACATCAGTGTGTCGTCACGAGCCGCAGGGTTTAATTTAGATTTGTCTATGCAAGTTTTTTCGACTCTTATTGTTTGAGTTCCCATTCACTCCCATTATTTGACTGACAGACAGCATCGGTTGGAGTTAAAAATCATCATTTGTGTTCTACTGAAGAAACAAAGTCACCTACATCTTGGATGTGCTGGGGGTAAGCAGATAAACATTACATTTTCATTTTTGGATGAACTATCCCTTTAATGGAAAAACTGCATACTTGGCAACACTGGCATGGGGTCAAATAGAACCTGTTAACGACACTATTTTTTTATTTATTTTTTTTTATATATAAGTGTGTTAAAGTGAGATTGCAATAAATCGTTATAATCGCCATAAGTTTGACAAGACTAAAGACCAGACATTTTCTTCACACACCGTATGAGTTGCAGTCTGATATGTTTTTCTGCTCCCTTTTGATTGACAGACTGCCCTAATCATCAGCTGTTTATTGGCCAATGTCCGATAATAGATAATTGCTTTTATCAGCCAAAACTGATTATTGGACGATACATTGGTGCATCCTAAGTAAAGTTTTTTTTTTTTTTTTTTTCCTTTTCATTCCTCAGTCCTTCCTCTATCGATGGTAAAGGAGACTCCCAGCGGAATTCAGTGGAAGACGGCTTCAGACTGGAACAGAGACCCAATTCCATGACTGGGTGAGGATTGCTAATACTCAGAGCTTAACAGTTTTGTGATATCTCAGGGTATTTGAAATGCTTGACCCAGTCTTTGTCTTAACAGTTTGATCCCAGTTTATCCTGGTGAATCTGTGGCTCCCATTCGGACAGCCAAAGCAGAGCGTAGGCATCAAGATCGGTTACGCATGCAGAGCCCGGAGCTTGCCGTCGCTATGGACAAGGAGCTGTCGCCTGCTGAAAAACGAGCCCTGGAGGCAGAGAAGAGGGCCATGTGGAGAGCAGCTAGGTATAATGGCCACAGTTAATGATGTGTTATGTTAAATGTATCACATCAGGAGCATTTCGCTCTCCGGTCTCATCCTTTCCTCTGTAACGCTGATCTCTAAACAGCTTTCCGCTTGTAGTGCCTTAATCTCATCTTTTTCTCCAGGCTTTAAGTAAAAACTTAGCCTGTTTCTCATGTCTTCCCCTTGATGAACAGGGCTTTCCAAGACATTTTCACATTTTTCAAATAGATATAGTATATATTTTATTTATACACCCAGATATAAATTGTGCATGTGTCTTTGATTGCCCTGAGTTTCAATGTAAACCTCTCCTCCTTAATCTATACTGTCCGTTTCAGAGTGTTTCCTTTCATCTGTGCTCCTTCCTCTCTTTCCTTTTCTTTATGTGTTATTGTTTTCTATCCTGTCTACTTTCTTACTTGCTGCTCCCAAGGCCTTATGGTCTAGAGGAGGACGTAAGGCAGTATGAGCAAGACCTGGCTAAGCGGCTCTACCAGTCCCGTGTGAGGGCATCACTAGGCAGTGCTGCAGCCCCTCCCACTTCCTGCTCCTCCTCTTCCTGTCAGCCCAGGTCTGCCCTTAACAGCCAGAAAGCATCATGGGGGCTTAGCTCTGATGCTTGTCACTGCTTGGGGTGCTTGGTTCTTGTGGACATTTTTTAGTGCATAGTGTGTGAAAGGATGAAAAGATTTGTAGTGGCGCTTTCTGAACGTTGAGCGTGCCCTACAAGAACCCACTACTGCTTCTGCACGTGTGCTATTTTATTTATTTAGTTTGGTGGCGCACTCCCTCTTTCTCTTTGCTCACTCACTTTTGCTTCCCATCTGTGTATCAGTAAAGGTCCCATGTTGTCCTAATAACATGTGTTTTTCTTTGCTGTTCTTAAAGTTGCTTGCAGTTGTTTTTATTAGAGGTGCACTGATACTAGTTCTAGTCGATACCAAGACCTTCATTAAAATTTCTGATACTTGGATCCTTCAAATAGAAGCTGTTTAACAGTGCAGCATGTTAAAATGTTGAGTTTTTTTCACATGCAGGCAGGATTCAATTGAGCAATAATCACTTAAATGTGTTTTTTGTTGCACATTGCAAGATATTGTGGCCAAAAAATATTCACTTAGACTGAAAGAGCTGCCTAACCAACAGTAAAATGACCAACTACAGTTGCCTTATTTTGTGATGTTTAGGTCTGGCTGAATGTGTATGCAATGTGGTCTGTGAATGGACTGTCTGAGTGCACTTTACTGTGACTAAATCTGTTTGGCTGAGCTTATGTTCATGGTTTAAAGGAACAGTTCACTCAAAAATCCAAATTCACCCATTATTTACTCCCCTACTCACCCTGTGCTTATACAGTCTTATGAACATGCAGTCGTATACCACAAACCAATGGTTTTGGTCAGATTTTTCCACTAAATAATAAATTACATTTTGGTTTGTTTGGGTTTTTTTTTTTTTTTTTTGCTAAATCCTATTGTATACCCTCATAACACTTGGAAAATATGCCACCTGTCCTATGGGATCATTCTGCGATACTTTTGTGGTCACTGTCCGCTGCCATTATATGTACAAGCTCAAGCAGGACAATTTGTTTTAGAAGTTGGATAAATAGTTGAAAAGTAACATACGTTGTGATCATTTAAAGCCAAAGCTAAACAGGATGTCGTTAAAATGACCATATTAATGTCCTGTGGCCAGTTCCATAAACTGCTTAGACTAGTCTTACAAGTTAGTCATCTTAATTCTTTTCTTCAAGATGGGTCATTAAGTCTGTTTAGTGGTTTTATTTGAATCCAAAAAGTAAGACCGATTAGCCCAAAATAATTGCTTATTGTCAGACTAGTTCTTAAGAGACAGTCTTAACTTAGTGGCTATGTTTATGCAACTAGCCACCGGTGTCTCAAAGATCTAAATACATTTGAGCTTTGGGTTTGAAAACGGCTTACATTTGGGAGAAATTCTGTGGGGCCACCAACAAACGAGACATAATCGGTGCATCTCTAGTTTGTGATCCTTTCTCATAATTGTTTCACTTTTTTTTTTACAGCCTCCATTAAATTAACTTCTCTTGTATTAACCAATCAGTGTGCACAGCACCCCTGCCTCTCTTTCATCTCTCATCCTATCTCTCTTCATGCACCGTTTGCATTCCTCCTTTCACTCTCTGTGTCTCAGTGTATCTCACTCTTTTTCCAGGATGAAGTCTCTAGAGCAGGATGCTTTGAAGGCCCAGATGGTCATTGCCAAGTCTAAAGAGGGGAAGAAGCGTGGAACGTTGGATCAGCTGTCGGAGTCACCGTCACCTGCGCCAACACCCTCCCCAACACCAATGGAAGGTGACGATCTCAGTTACCTTTATCTGTTTTCATACTCTGTTGGGGGATACTAGTTCATTTTTAACAGGCAAATGTTAAATTTATCCGTTGTTGTTTCCTAAACAGATATCAGTCCACGGGCAGTGACTTCACCAGGCAGACTGGTATGAGACAATTGTTTTGTTTTGTTTTTGATTGTTTTTTTTTTTTCATTTAATACAGGGCAAACAGGACATTTTGAATCACCAGTAATGTTGTTTTGGGTGACTAATCCCCTTAGTAGGATGTTAAACCATCAATTTTTTTTTACTTTTTACGATGAAACAAAGTCATTCTTTACTCTAACAGTCATGTCCATAGCAAGTATAGCATCATCCATGAACTTTTCCTTTATCTCTTTTCTTTGTCCTTTCTTCTTCCTTTCTTGTACTTTTACATCTCTGCTTCTCACCTTTTCATCCTTCCCTCCGTCCCTCTGTCCATCCTGCAATCTCTCTTTTGCAATGTTGATTTTCCCCCTTCTTTCTCTTTCCATTTCTCCACTGCTTATGCCTGTTTGCTGTCCTTTTAGTCCCTGTCAGAAAAGAAGTTTGACTACCGACAATTCGCTGCCATTCCTTCTTCCAAACCCGTTTACGACATTCAGGTATTGCCTGCATGCAAAGCGTCGAGGAGTCCAGCCTGCCCGAACCCTTTGATCCACTCCTGTCCTCCTGGCTTTCCCTGCTTCCCCTGCTCCTTCTCTCCCTGGCCCTTCTGACAACTAGTTCAAAACTATTAACGATTAAGGCCCTCTACTCACCAGCGTGAGCAGCATGGTCATTCATGTTACTGCAGCTTTAAGCATCATTCTGGATCTTAGTTGTCGGCAATTTAGGTTTAATTTTCGGCTCTAAGGACCATTTCCCTTGCTTAAACTCATCCTGTTCTTAATCTACTGACATTGTCAATACCATGTGCTTCTCTTCTGGTTATGCAGATGTAGTGTAGAGGCGGGGCTTACAGATTGGTCCGTGGGCTTTGTGTTGATCCAAAACATGGGATATCATACTAATGCTCTAAAACACTCAGAAGAAAAACACCTTTGCATTGTCCTCTCCCTCCCTCCACTCTGTCTACGGCCCTGCTCACTCACCTCAGACAGCAGCTAATAACACATGGTCTGATTCCTGCGGTCTGTCTGAAGGCCATTTTCTTGATACCAGATTGAGTAAAAGAGCTGAATGTGGCTTTTCCATGTGGGAGAGACAGTTCTACCGGGGATGCAGGGTGTCATGGGAACAATGGAACGTCGTGTTTCTTGGTGTTTTGTGGTTATGTTTCGGGATCATTGAATGAAGGGAAATCGGGCATGTGGGATAAAGTAAATTTTCTGATTGGTAATGTTCCAATACTCTTCCTCTGGTACTGGACCAAAAGACCACCAAATCTGTGAGACCTACACATCTGTCTAATTGCTGTCTAAATTGGCACCACTAAATTGAAATTAAGTAATGTATGAAGCAATTACGAATGAATGAAGCATTCATTTTTGTATAAAGATTCAGCTAATGCATTTATGGTGTTGACAACATATTGCTGATTTATATCTGCGGAATCTGGATCATTTCAATGATTAAAGATCAACTCTTTATTGGATCTTTGGAAAGGATAATTAATGCTCTGATTTGCCCAAATTTTATTGATTTGGAGAAGTTTTTGTTTTATTTACTTGACAAGTTAAACGGGAAAACTGTGCCTTTACACTCTATTCACAATGTCTGAATAATCAGGCAACTCTAATAAGTCATTGATAACTCATGATGTAGCTGAATAGAGCCTCTAACAAGAGTGACAGACAACAATAGTAATATCAAGAGTTTATATTGTCTAAGGATTTTTATTTTCTTAATATTTTAAGTAATAAAACACTTTATTGTAATGTTTTTTATAATATCTTTTTTGTTCCTGCTGCTTTTACCTTCTCAGATATGCAGCCAAAACTTTTTAACTTGAACTTTTTGAGTTTTCTTAAAGTTTTGTCTTTCATTCACTCCAACCACAGAATAACATTATTTTGTCTTAAATGTTACAACTAGTTACTGACTCTTTGCCATTTTTAGAAGCTTTAGAAGTGAGCATAAAAGTGTCAGTCCATTTTACTATGTTAAATTTATCATTACACAAGCTTACAAGGATATACATTACAAACATACACTAATATTTAAAAGTTTGCGGTCATCTTTTTTTTTTTTTTAATTTTCAGCAAGGTCATTAAATTGATCAAAAGTGACTGCAACTCAAGACTTTTGCATTGTTACGAACAAACCGCTAACACTTTACAATAAGGTTCATTAGTTAACATTACTTAACTTCATTAGTTAACATGAATTAATAATGAACTGCACTTATACAGCATTTATTAATCTTTAATGTTAATTTCAACATTTACTAATACATTATTATAATCTTGTTAACATTAGTTAATGCACTGTGAACTAACATGAAGAAACAATGAACAACTGTATTTTCATTAACGTTAACAAATATTAGTAAATACAGTAACAAATGTGTTGCTCATGGTTAGTTCATGTTAGTTAATACATTAACTAATGTTTAACTAATGAAACTTATTGAACCTTAATGAAACTATTTTAAATAAATGCTGTCCCTTTGAACATTCTAGGCATCTCATCACGTGACACTGAAGACTGAAAATTTTTCATATTATTACTGTTTTTACTTTATTTACTTTAATGCCGCCTTGGTGTACAATAGGGACGTCTTTCACAAACATTTTAAAAATCATACTGAACTCAAACTTTTGAACCGTAGTCTAAGTTCTGATTAAAATGACCTTTAAGGCATAGATACATTTTTGTTGGATAGTGATAAAAACAGGTCATTCAAAATGCCTGCTAGTCCATTTTAATTTACTGCACTCTGCATTCAAGCATAGCCAAATGCAGGAAGCCTGTTGAATTCTTATATGCTATTTGGTGGCCTTTTGAAACTGCCATGATTTTACTGTGTTTAGTGCTGTTTACTATGTTGTGTTTGTGAGTTACTGTGTGAAGAAGCACCTTCACCCTGACTGGGATCATATAATACAGTACTCAGGGTTATTCAGAGAGGGGGGGCACACACAAAAAAACTTGTTGGCAACATGTTTTTGGTGGGGGTGAAGGTTTGTTCAGCATGCCTGTGTTGTGAGATTTTGGAGGGACTGTTGTGTGAAGTTAGAGCTTATTATGTTATAATGTTTTTCTGATTCTTAAAATGATCTGGCCTGAAAAAATATTAAGAGATGGAAAAGGACACTCAGATGTCCTAGAAGTGCCTGTTGTGGGTGTTTTTGTGGCATTTTCAGCATTGTTAGGCCAACAACATCTACCTGGATCTCTTAACAGAGGAACACGAGAAGTTTGCAGGGCTTATGGACCTTATTTAATGTAGATGTCCCTCAGTAAGTCTGTCCGCAGCTGTTTTGAAGCAGCAGCGCCCCTACAAAGTGCTTTCTGATCAGGTGAAGGTCAAGCAGTGTCTCCCAGAACAGCTCTGTGGCTCAGATGTCTAGAGTGTGTTGATCCAACCGACCTCCTCTTGTCATTTACATTTGTCTTTTAGATTTAATGAATGAGAAAATGGATTATTTACGCAGAGCATTTTTGCAATTCATCCAAAAAGAGCTATGCATGGGAGAGACCTTAAAGTTTTGCTCTTGTATTTGTCTTTTCAGTAGGATCTGTTAAATTCTTACTGGTCTCTGTTTCCTCCTCTCACGCTCTGCCTCTCTCTTGCAGTCCCCTGGTGCAGGTGATGATGTGCGCTTCATGGATGATGCCTCCAGTAACCCAGGTAAGATCCTGAGTGAATACAGTCTACTGGGAATCTTTATGTGCTTTGTTTACTAGTACTTGGATTACAGTTATTGTCCCCTTGACACAGGTGACTTCCTTGGATAAATGATCTTCTAATATTGGTAGGAGATCTGTATGTGTGTGTGTGTGTGTGTGTGTGTGTGTGTGTGTGTGTGTGTGTGCTCGCATATGCATCGGATTTTGATAAGAAGCCTGCTATTCTGCACTTGTTTATGGGCCAAAATTTATCCACCTTTTTCCTACGCCCCATGACGCTTTGCTCGAATTATGGGAGTAACTACCGTTAAACTGTAACCAATCATTTTGACAGCTAACATATACTGTATTTGCCTGCTGTAGAAACGTTCCAGTAAACATTACTAATAGGGATAAGAAGTGAAAACAAACCTGGAAAGAGACATGAGGATTTGGGGAGAAAAACAAGAGATTCTTAGTGCATTCCAGTGAATTATTAATGGGATATACCATAAATTAAATTGGGAGAACAGACCACATATGTGCAAAAAGAAAATAATCAGGAGGAAAAGAATGCGGCAGCTGAAAAGAGCTCTTTCCATAGATATTTTTGTTATAACATGTCACATTCTCCTGACATCAATAAAACATGAAGGAAATTTTAAAGCTCATTCATTTAAACTGACGAATCGGTATTATTTGTAGTGCAAGTTTTGTTTCAGTCTTTTTGAGTGGAACTACCCAAACCGGAAGTGCCTCCCATAACTTAAAACACAGTAGACTTGTTTGGAAAAAGGTGGATAATCTGCAGTTTCTTCAGAATGAGTGAGGTTCATATGAGCTTTAATTCCTTAACCTGTTTGAAGAATCAAAATTACTTTATTACGAGTTCTGCCAATTTTTCAAAATAGGTATGTCTGACTCTGCACTACAACCTGACGACATGAACTGCATGTGAATTCTAGAAATCTAAATGTAATGCCACATGCTTTTGTTTGCTAAAACAGTACCAAAAGTCTTATAATGGATGAAGATTCAAACAGCTGTTCTGTTTGACGTATTGTGTAACAGCAGTGGCCAACACGGTCACATAACTAGAGATGCACTGGTATTAAAATTCTGGCTAATAATTCTTAGCATTTTTTTTTATGGCTGATAACCAATCAGTTAATAAAAAAAAATTAAAAAACGTAAAAACTAAAATCTACTGTCTAAAATGCTGCAAGTACTGTAATTGTACAATATAGAGTTATTGAATTATTGGTAAAAATGGAAAAGGAGCATGCACAATAAAATATCCAATATCGACCAAAATGTCGGGAATAATGTACATTCCAGCTGGTTGTTTTTGAAAAATAATTTTTGTCATAACCGGCTAGATGTTCATTATCCCGCTTATTACACAGCTGCTTGCCACAAGAGTAAATAATTGGATGCAAAATATCAAAAATATTTTATTTGCTCACTTGTAAAGCTTTCACAAAAAAAAAAAAAAAAAAGAATTCCTTGCATGTGGCTTCGAGCTTAAAAAAAAAAACATTTAAGTTATAATGTACAGTCATATTACTTATTAGGTGAAAAGCTGTGTAATAAGTGGTGACGTGGACATTACATATTGATTTTGAAATGAAAAAAATCGGACCTGTTTATCATCTTAGACATAGTACAAAACAATCATCCTGGCAACAAGATGAACACTTCAACAGTATTACACTATACTAACCTGCTCCTATTTAATTTTCAATAGTCGTTAAGATGCAAGACTGTACCAACTGAGTTTGAATGAAACGAGAGCAAGTCTGCAGTGTTATACTGTACGAGATAGAAGTTATAGTTTTGCTATTGACGACGGTCATTATCAGGAAATATCATAATTTGGAATGTCATAACTGACAAGTCAGAATCAAGTATTCCAGAGAGGCGTGAAACAAGATTAATTTCTTTTAAAAAAATCTTTAATATCGGCTGATAACTGATGTGCATAACCTAACCCTGCAATATTCTAAAGTCTCTCTGCTGCAGTTGCAGTAAAAATACTAACGTGTCAGTTTTGTAAAGTTTGTTTGTTTCCAGCTTGCATGTTTTATTACATTTTGAAAAATTGGTGAACCTGCTGTTTGTACATCTAACAGGAGATCTTTCACAAGTTTTTTTAAAAAAAAGGCTGTTAATTTAATAATCAAGAAGACATTGCTGTACAGTAAACTTGTATATTTTGTATCTGTGTTGTTCTAACCTCAATTACAGTGTCCTCAAAAGGCACCCCGTAGCAACTCATAATGGAATAATTGCGCATCACATAATGTAACAAGTATTACATTGTTATTGTAATAATGTTCATTAATGTAATAATTTTCTCAAAATGTAATAGTCTTGAGCTCATAATGTAATAACAATTTTTACATTGATTTATTACATTAAGCTCACCAAAAACATGTCCTATTTCCATAATTGTAATAGTATTCCCTATACTATCCCTTTCTTAAAAAACTCTAAATCCAGTCTTAAATATTAATGCTATTATTATTATTCTCATATTTTTATTAAACATAAAGCATTGGTGTTCCTTTACAGTCTTAACATGCCTACAAAATCCACCAGATTAGATACTAGTAGTAGTAGTAGTAGTAGTATAACTACTACTACTTATACTTTTACTTCTACTTCTTGTATACATACTCTTAAATTACAAACCGTAATGTTTTTACTGATGTTTTTTTGTTAAGCTATTACAATTATGAAAAATTGCATGTTTTTGGTGAGTTTGTAATGTAAAAAATTTCTCATAATGAAAAAATGTTTACATTATGAGCTCAAGAATTTATTATGTATTAAGACAATTATTACATTATGAACATTTTATTACAATAATAATGTAATACTTATTACATTATGTGTAGATATTACATTGAGTTGCTACACACCCAAATGTCATCAGTGCTCTGCAGGGATTTTTCTGCATGGTGTGCAGCTCCGCCTTTCAGCTTATGCATCGAATGGCTTTCCTGAATCACTGCTTTGCGGGTGTTTGGGGGTTTTGAACTGATGGTTAGGGGCTTAAAGATAAGGGGATGGTTTGGAAGTGTAAATGATAGCAGTCATAGATGTTATAAAAGTTGTAACTTTTCAATTAGGAGATGGCAAATTTCTTATTTTTAATGGATGAAGGTGCACTTTACATGTGCAGCGTCAAAGATTTTCCTCTTGCACTGCAATATTTAATTAATTTGTTGTCCCTGTTTTTTCCTCCTTTCTGTGTCTTGTTGTAGATCCAGAAGTTCCCGTAGCCACGTCTGCTCTAGAGGAGATGGCTCTCTACAGCAACAAGCGCAAACTACGACAGGGCCGCCGCAGCCTGGAGGCTCCTGTGCCCACATAACCGTACTCACACACTAATGCATCTGAACTGTGAAGATAAAACACAATAGTGATCATCTAATGCTAAGAGATGTACACAGATATTAAACCACTCTTATTTCAGTACCGACAACACAGGTTGGGAGGTGAGCTGATGGGCGTCTCTAATCACTAGTTGAAAAGGGTTGCTATGAAAGGTCCAGAGGATGGCTGATTCATTTACCTGTTGTACTCAATTTTTCTGTCCGTCACCATTTTAGAAACAGAATTGTTTTAAGAGATGCTGTGGGTTTTCCTAAACGCTTTGAAAACCTCCTCTAGAAAATGTTCTGGGTGAAATGTGGAAAGGCAGAAAAGGATATTTTTAAATGTATCCGTGTTCATGTTTTGGGACATTCAGTTTGGGACAACATACTGCTACCTTCACTGCCCCATGTAAGCCAGAATTTCACTTTTGTTGTTTTAATTCACAATCAGAAAAAAAAAAAAGCTTTTATTCCTTTAAATGTAATTTATTAATGTAATATACTGTTTTTAATCTATGGGAATCCAGTACAATAGAGGATCAAACTGAGGCTTTTTGACATGTGTATAAGCTTACTTGTGATTTTGTGACGAATTTTGATTTTTGGGATTGGGATAAATTTTCTTGCACGCAACATTTTAAGATTGAAAATGAGGCCTTGGCACAAAGCTTTATTTCCATTTGATATCCATATCAGTTTTAAAACAGATTCTCTTTTAAGGTGATGCAAATGAATGTAATATTTTTGAAAGGTTGCATCTGAGCTTATTCAAAGATCTGTTCTGGACCTTTTCGGAATGTGTATGTTCATGCCATATCATAAAGACTGATCTACTGTATCGAGTAGTGTCATTCTAAACTTTTGAATCGATCTCTAGTCTTCCTTTAATGGACTAGGAGAGTAAAATGAAGTGGATAATGTTTTCCTAAGACTTTTTTTTTTTTTTTTTTTCATTTGGTGACCTAAATCACCTAAAATGCATTCTCCATTTTTTTTTTTCTACTCCTCGTTCTGGGGCATGTTGTATATCTATACGTTGAATCATTCCCTTTACTACACAGAGTGACCAGAGTGTAGAATTTCACTCTGACAAACACTCACCTCTCCATAAACATATGGTACCATTTTGGGAGTGCGAGGAGGAAATCGAATCATTTGAGAACATTTGGTCTCTATTAACATCTATGAATCTTGCTCATATCTTTTCTTTCTCTTACTCTGACAGGTGTGTGAAGGTAGTAGATGTTTTCTAATCTACATTTTAATTGGTTGAAGCCACTAAAAAGCTCATTGTGTGAATAATGTATAAATGCTTAAAATAAGGAGCAAAAATCAGAATTGAATCTGAGCCTTTCTGCCCCAAGACCAAACAAAAGTCTGGAGGGTGTAGATGATTCTACCAGGGTCTTGACTGACTGATCCCTGTGTGTATATTGGTTTATTGCTTATTGCAATTTTACTGTCAATCCTGTGTGAGGACTAAGACAATATACTTTTATTATTCCTTCAAATAAACATGTTTTATGTCATGTTCTCAAATCAGTTGTTCACCACCCTGGCTGCCATCAACACTGTGTCCCGATGAACCTGTCGAACTTATGAAATAATCTTTTTTTTAAATTTTACTTATCTTAGCTTTTGTGTTGCTCTCATTGACTGAAATTCAGTTTTGGTTGATAACAATTTGGGATTTGCTCATCATTGATTTTTTTTTATTTTTTATTTTAGTTTGAGAAAAAAAAAAATTGGTTTTCTGTAACCAATGGGATAATGGGGTTCACTACATTTTTACTTTTTCAGAGCAAAAGAGTTTGAGCTCTCATTGTTTTTCTTGTTGGGGAGGATTTTTGTTTGTTTTTTGCTAAAGGGGAGGGTGGGACAAAAGGTCTGGGAATAGAGCTCATTCAGGACTGTAACTAGTGAATTTGTACAACCAAAGAAGTCTATTTTGTGGTTCAGGAATAATAAAGTTTACTTTTCATTTAACAACCTGATGTACTGAGGTTGTTTTTGCCTCTGATTAGCACAAACTGCTGCTTTCTTAAAGTGGAAAATATACTGCCAAGTGTAGATTTGATGTTTGAAAAACAAGTCTAACAAGTACATAAATAACAATGTAGTCAATTATGCAGTACACATTCAACCTGAAAAATTATCCAAACATTTTATAGACAGATTGTGTTTGAACAATATTGATTGCGACTTGAGGGACAGATTAGCACATTATACAGCACAAGCAGCTTTCAGATAGCAGGTGTTTTCATATGTTCTACCAATAGCAAACATCCATGGAAAGCTTCAGAAAGAGTAAAGTACTCTGGAGAGTGAGACTGAACACACAGACGCCTTCATCAGATGACTGGGAGAATAGGAGGTTTTATCTTACTCCTGCTGCCCCTCACTGAGTCTGGACTCTGAGACACCTGTCTGCTTCCCCTCTGTAAAGTAAAGATGCTTTCATTATATTGCTGAGGAATGAAAGCTAGTGTCAGGTGTAAGTATGTCTTACCCTCTGTAGAGTCCTGTTGTAGGCATTATAAAATGACACCGCACTGGAACCATCTGCATGCAGCTTCTGACGGGGATTGTCGCAGTGCTCTTCATCATCCTCCATCTGTCCAGTAATACAGCATCTGACAGTCATACTTGAACGAGTCTCACACATTGTCAATAGTTTCTGCTCATTACATCAAGTACAACAAATATTTAAAACTCATGAGATGTTACAAGTGCTACACTGGAAATCGAGATCTTCACAAAGAAATTGAAATGTAAGAATTACTAGGAAGCATGCACTGACAGTTTTTATATAATATAAAAGAAAAAATGAGTTCTGCCATTATATATATATGTATGTGTGTATATATATATACACATATATGTGTGTGTGTGTGTATATATATATATATATGTGTGTATATATATATATGTGTGTGTGTGTATATATATATATGTGTGTGTGTGTATATATATATGTATGTATGTGTATATATATGTGTGTATGTGTATATATGTGTGTGTATATATATATATGTATGTGTGTATATATATATGTATGTGTATGTATATATATGTATGTGTATATATGTATGTGTGTATGTGTATATATGTGTGTGTATGTGTATATATCTATGTGTGTATATATATGTGTGTATATATATATGTGTGTGTGTATATATGTATGTGTATGTATATATATATATGTATGTGTATGTATATATATATATATATATATGTATGTGTATGTATATATATATATATATTTATGTGTATGTATATATATATATATATGTATGTGTATGTATATATATATATATATATGTATGTGTATGTATATATATATGTATGTGTATGTATATATATATGTATGTGTATGTATATATATATATATGTATGTGTGTATGTGTATATATATATATATATATATGTGTGTGTGTGTATATATATATATATATATATATATAGGCTATATGTGTATGTGTGTATATATATATATATATATATATATATATATATATATATATATATATATATATATATATATATACACATATATATATATATGTGTGTGTGTGTATATATATATATTCCTATTCAAAAGTTTGGTGTCTGTAAAGGCCCGTTCACACCAAGAACGATAAAGATATAGTTCTAAATATAAAACAATAGCACTGTTCACACCACAGTTATAACTATATAGAGGAACCATATCGTTAGGATCACTTTCACAACTATTTTTTCCAGCTATTGAACAATAAAACACTGACAGCCAATCAGAGTCCACTCTAATTCAATGACTCGCGTATTTAAAATAGCAGGCGGAGAATCACCGAGGTCCAGAAAAAGCCACCACTGTTTGACAACTCAAAAAATGAGATTATTATGCCAGGCTAGCAAACAGTGTAATATAAAATTACCTCAGATGTCCAGCGCTAGTTTCGACAACATTGTCTTGCACTAGGCGCTGTTTTTATTCCACTACATTGACTTCGTCAGCTAACTTCACTTTTAGATTAGATCTGTTACACTCGCTTTTCACTCGAAACAGCATGCTGAGGACATCTGCTGGTTAAAGCAGTTTAAATGCAACAAGAACAGCAAAAACACGTGTACACTTTTAAACCGCAGAGCGTGAGCTTAAAATATCGACCCTTATCATTCTTGGTGTGAACCGGCCTTAAGAGGGTTTTTTTATGTTTTTGAAAGAAGTCTCTTATGCTCACCAAGACTATATTTATATAATCAAAATACAGTAAAACAGTAGTATTGTGAAATAACTTTTCTATTGTAATTTACTCCAGTCTTCAGTGTCAGATCTGACAGAAATCATTAAGAAACATTTATTGTTATCAATGTTGAAAACCGTTCTGCTGCTTAATATTTTTTGGAAACCATTATCATTTTAATTAAAAGGACCATAAAGAAATGAAATCTTTTGTAACATTTGTAAGTCTTTACTGTCACTTTTGATAAATGTATTAATTTGAATAACATTTCTGAATAAAATTTCTTTTAAAAACACTCAGGCCTCAAGTCTCATGGCCTTCATGAACTTACTGACCAGAGTTAATGCTTTGTCCACAGCTATGTGACCTGGCCTAATTGGTCCTGTCTCTAAGACTGACAGCACTTCATCCGGCAACAGGAAAGACTCATTGTACCAGCTCTCAAACTCTGGCAAACACAAAACAAAATCACATTACTGGCTTTAAAGAAGGATGAACTTTAGTGAAGTGTGATAAGCACTTATGAAAACATTTGGATAGATCAGGTAAGTACATTCAGATGCATTTTTGTCACACAAAATGGACTACAACAGTGGCTGTCTGAATTGGTGGAGGTTTTTTAATTTCTAACCAAAAACAGAAGCCCGAGAACAAGAGGAACTACAACATGTTGTGCAGAGAACTATAGGAAGTCACCTGTTAGCAGTCGTGTGCGGCACTGATTCACCAGGTGCTGACAGTAGGTGACTTCTGCCTTTGTGCATCTGAAGTCCTCATATGCTCGTCTATAACGGTTCTTCAGCTCTTTTAGCTGCAGCACTAGAGACAGTTCAGCCTCCTCCAGCACAGGCTCCCCCTCCGCACTCACAAACTGACCTATTAAACCAATATGATTACCACATCTCATTCAGAAAGAAGCTTGTTTTTACATCATGTAATGCTCACCCTGGCTTTGTCTTCGCTCTCTGAACTGTCGAAGCTCATGTGTAATGTTGTCAAGATCCCGTTTAGTCACACTGATGACATCAGTGAGGGTGCGTAATTGGGACATGCGGTCCAACAGCACAGCTTTGTTCTCCTTTAGTATGCGGTTAATCTCACTTCCCCGTTCTGCTTTGAAATCCTCAAATGCCTCATCTTTGGGTGGAGGAGAGCTGAGAAATTCATTTTAATATTTAATATTTAAGATGTAAAAGTTGACGTATTATATACACAGCTGATGTTGATATTTATTAGTAACTGCGGTACTTGGTCCCTGTCAGCAGAGGTCTCCTCAAGCTTACAGGTGCTGCTGATGTATGTAAGCGACTTACTCAGTTCTGTGATGTTGCTCTTCTGGATCTTGTTGTTGGGGTTCTTGTGTGGTCATGTCAGATTCACTCATGTTTAGAGGCTGTGCAGCTTGTACAGTTGTGTTTTCATCTGGCCACTCGCTCACTGCTTCTTCCTTTCTGCTCAAGGTAGGATTTGAAGAACAACAATTTACATCATACAGTCTTCCATATCCTCCTGAAACCCAAGCATCGACTTTTTTCCTCTTAGTGGACATTATATTTTGGCAAATTTCTCTGACATTGTATGTGTCACAGCTTTTGTCTGTCCTGTAAAGAGCAGGTTCAGGGATTTTCAGAGATCCCAAATGTTTGGAGGCTTCATCATGACAACTCCCTCTCCTTGGTCTTCAAAAATGACTGATATTGATTGAATGATCAAATTTAGCACTCTTACGGAAATATGACAATATTTTGTAATTATCATTTAAATATGACTAATTTTCAAATTCTTTATCATAAATCAAAATCTCAGGAAATTGTTATGGGGTTTCAAATAAGAATATGACTTTCTGTTATGAAACAGGACATCAATTTAATACGTCCACTGTAGTGGACACCAGGACTTAAAGCATGTAAATCAGCCATTTTGGGAGACACAACAAGTGAATAGGGAAAGAAATTATATATCAATGTTCCTATGAAATATTAGATATTCTTATGAAAATATTGCCAAATATTACTCCCAGTATTATGCTTCTTTTTTCATTACATGTTGCCCCAAGAACATATTAATATGCATATTAGATACAATGTATAGATGCATTGTATTGAATGGGACTACCATTTTACACACATATCACATAGTAAAAAACAGTATATCAAATCATTATTATATCTTTCATAACATAGTTGAGAATCATCTTTTTACAAAAGAAAATCATGAACCATAAAAATTAATTGGTGAATGTAGAAAAAAAATCCATTGTTTTTGCCTGTAAATGTCTTTTCATGCCTTGTAATTTTTTGAATAACTGCAGTGGCCATAGCATAACATGTGAATAAAATATCTTTTTTATTTTTTAAAATGTTTTGCCATTTGTTTCTTATGCTCCAAACAATGTAATGACAATGAAAGAAACTAAATTCACAACTTTTTTTCCTGGTTCTCAGGAGCATATCACAGAGCTTTCATCATGTCTACTGACAAAGAACAGAGCTCTGACTAAAGGCTTTAGCACAGATTTCTGCCCTGATTTGCAGTCTGGATGAGTTGATGGTAGTTGCCAAATGTCAGCGCAGTCTAATTCTGAGCAGTCAGAGATTTCACTAAAAATCGCATAATATGTGATGGACACATACTCTAATCCTCAAACTATGACTTCATCCAGTCAAAGGATATCAGACATGTTTGATATTTTAAGCTGATTTTAGAACACGCATTGTTTTTACAACCCCAATCTGGGACACCGTGTAAAATGTAAATAAAAACCAAATCTCATAAACCCATATTTTATTTACAATAGAATAGAGATAGCACAGTGAACTTTTCACAGACAATGATTTCTGGAGGTGTTTCTTAGCCCATGCAGTGACTTCTATTAGAGAATCATGCCTGTTTTTAACGTACTGCTGCCTCAGGGCCCAAAGATCATCCCTTGAGCACAGAGATTTCTCCAGATTCTCTGAATCTTTTGATGATATTATGTTCTGTAGATGATGACATATTCAAAGTCTTCACAATTTTATGTTGGGGAGCTAAAATTGTTTCATTATTTTTTAGATACAGTTTTTTGCAGATTGGTGAAACTCTGCCCATCTTTACTTCTGAGACACTCTGCCTCTCTATCATACTCTTTTTATACCCAATCATGTTACTGACCTGTTGCCAATTAAAGGTGCTAAAGAGGATGTTTTGTTTTATACATTTTTGCAATATTACTTGAAACTGTCTTTACTAACTTTTAAAAGACTATTTATTAGGTGCACTGAAATGAATAATATTAATATACATAATCTGTGCACGAAGTAGGGCCTTAAAAACATCAACCAATCGTTTGTGTGATCATCGCATAAACGATTGGCCCTCTGGCTTGTCAATCACTGCCATTACGTTCCTTATGAGAGACGTGCGCGCTCCAGTAACTTTCCACACTCCACAGGCGCCGCATGCAATGTTTTTGTCAGGAGTAACAACTGCAGATTATGAGTTACCTGCGGTGAGTCCGACATAATGAATCCACTAACACGACACAGCGAATGCCGGTGGTAAACACTCGTGTTCCAATACTCGTGCACGAGTTTTGGGAGGCGTTCCCACGAAATGAGCTGTGAAGGAGGGGGGTTGTTCTTACGCATGTGCTCATTTCAAAAATTCACTAACAGTCTTTGGTTTCTTAGGCGACGAAAAGATCCTCTTTATCACCTTTATGTAATTAGTTGCGAAATGTTCCTCCAGCTGTTTTTTTAGTAAATGTTGCAGCCATCAAATTCAGATTACCTTTTTCTTTTTTTTCCTAAAATGGTACATTTCCTCAGTTTAAACATTTGATATGTTCTATTGTAAATAACATATGGATTTATGATATTTGCAGATCATTGCATTCTATTTTTATTGTACAGTGTCCCAAATTTTTTTGGAATTGGGGTTGTGTTTGTCATGTCTCTCCTAGCAATGAGGCACATGTTTCTGTGTGTTTTTTTGTGTGTTTAAAACGACTTGACAGTCTGGTAGTGTGTGATCCTCAGTCATTTATGTGTAATCTCTGCATGTTTCCTCATAATTCTGTTCAGATTTTAAAAGTTGTGTAGTGTATTCTAGCCTTAACAAGATTCACCCTAATCTAAACATGAATTCTTAGTTTTTTGCTTAGATTTGTCACATCAGGCCTCAAACATGAGGGAAATATGATGTCACCTGCTTATCTGTTTGTCTTTTCTTGCTTTACTTGGTTTAGGTGACACAGCTCGTTGATGCCTCTGTGAAGATTTAGCTAAACCAAGGCCATATCCACAACTCTCCACCTCGCCAACAGCACATACAGACCCCAGCACCTGTAGCAGAGTTAATGAGGCATGTGACTTACTGAAGTATATTTGTCAATCAAATATCTGTATATCACTAACCTCTGCAACAGGAGAAGGTGTTGTGTTCATGGCTTTCTCTACACGAGCATTTCTAGGACAGAGCTGCTCTCGCAATTTCATTTGCTGCTCCCTATTTAATAAACATATAGGCTACATTCAAACATAATTGTATTGACTTCCATTATAAATATGTTAAATTGTTGATGAAGAGGTAACTGTACGTACAGCACCACTTTTTTGAACTGGGCAAACACCTCTTGGATTTGTGCAATGCTTACAATCTGAAACATTAAATCATTTATTCAGTTCTGACAAAAATGAGATTGATTCCAAAAAGGTAAACTTATATATTTGAAGCATTGATGTATAAACTATGGTGTTTACTGGAATCTCAGCCAGTGATCCAGACAGGTATCTCTGCACCTGACTCCTTACTTCCTCCACCAGTGTCTCTGACAGGATCTCATTAGAAACTCCAACCCTATTACTCTATGAGTAAAGAAGTCATTAAAAAAAAAACATGCTGCCCAAAATGTCATAGCTTGGGAAACCAGAATTTGTCAGTCATCTGTTGATGTGGTAATTGGCAGAGATTCTGGATGTGCATGTGTTTGTACTCACCAGTTTGTTACACATAGACAGCTCCTCCTTAAGAAACTGGATTTCTTTCTGTAGTCTTTGCACCTGAAGCTTGATAAACATTCACATGGTTTTAACCATCACCTGAAAGGATTTTCTGCTTTGAACTGTTACACATTAGTTGTATGCGCACATGAATTATTATTAGAGGATTTAGAGTATTCGCTTTGTAATATACATGAACAAAATCTCACCACTGGGTCGACATGTTCATTGATTAACGGCTTTGTCTTCACACATTTCATTCTGGTGGCAAAGCGAAGAGTTGAAAGCTGTCAAAAGAACCAAAAAATCAAAGAAGCTGTGTGGGTTTTCTAGTCTTATCTGACACGTCTCACTGGATTTACAATAAAAACATCTCACCGTCTCTTCAATTTGTGCCCCTTCACCATATATGTTTGCCACAAGCACTGTGTTACAGTTTCCTCCTGTGTATGTAGTTGAGCCAGGGATAAATCATTAGGTCACACATGTCCCATTTGAGATTATATTACTTTTTTTTAATCAGAAATAAAGATTTTCCCAGTGTTCAAAATAAATGTTTACATACTGATGTTCTGTGGCTGAATACTTAAAGCTAGCTTAAATTATAACTAATGTGGGTTTGTTGTTATACTTCTATGGGGGAAAAAATCATTTAAAAAGTGATAATTGTTTAGCACACTAACCAAGTGAGTCTTTGAGAGCATGGGTAAGTTTGCTCTGTCTGAAGGGAACATGTTCCCTACGACTGTCAGCTAGAGCCAAGATGACCTGCTCCAGGAAAGAAAGGGACTTGTTGATATACATTGCCTCCGTTTGGACTTGACCCTCTGACTGGAGTAAAAGACAAAAAGTAGAGAGTAGAGAGAAAAACTGGAAACAGTTGAGGAGCTTGCCATGATTAACACATTAGTGCAATGCTGACATTATATACCATACATATATTCAACAGTGCACTGCTGGCTGCACACTGAATTGTAAGACACAAACTGTAATGATGAGAGGAGAAATGAACTGACCCCAGTTTTGCTAAGTCTTTCAGATCCCGCCAGGTCCACCAGGTTCAGTTTTGAGGTGATGTATTTTGCGTCTGACAGCGTGCGAGAGCGAGACTGTGGCACACATAAACACATATGCAAAAAATACCACCATATGTTATAGACCAGTTTACTAAATCATTTTTAGATCTTATCATGCTCAATATATTTCAGTCACTTACCTCAATGTGGATGGTAAATATGCAGTGTGACCTGGAGGAATGTTTATTAAGGGCATGTTCTCCAATTATTCTGTTCATCTCCCCCTGTCAGCGCAGTGAGATCAGTGTTATTTATCACAGATGTGCCTATTTCGTCTAAATCTGTAACAAAAATATGAAAATCCAATTCTGAATGTGCTTTAGCAGTTGCTTTTGCGTGGGCAAACATTCTTGTTTTAGTCATTCATTCATGAGTAATAGGACTTTTAATGGAGACTCTTGGTGTCTGGTGATGTTATATCATATTGTTTTTCATTAGCCAATTTGTCAACACCAGTGTTGAGAGATAAGAACAAACCTTCGCCCTTAACAGGCAAACACAACCTGATAAGAATTCTGTTTACTGGAAATAGACTATTTTTGCTGAGATAAAATATACATTTTTTTTTTTTTTAAATGAGCTGATCAAATACCTTTCCTCTTACCTCAAAAAGCAGGTTAAGAGCTTCCTCTTCATTGTGAACCAGATGTAAAGACAATCCTTTAACTGAGACTCCACCTCCTGGTTCTTCTACCACAGTTAAGATCCCACTATGTGAACCTTTTCCCTGCTTTAGGCTGGAGAGCAAGTCTACCATTGTCTCATTATAGATTTCCAGGAAGGAAAGGTGAACAGAGAATGTATGATCTACACGATGCTCCACCTCCTGGAAAACCTGAGGAATTGAGAGATGGTTTATTAGCCATAAGAGCTGAAACACTGACTACGTGCTTCTTTTCCATGAGTCTCGATCACCTCCTGTAGGGCTCGAGGAATGATGCCTCTCTGTTTGTAAGTCTCTGCAGCACCTGTCATAGTGTATGTTTTCCCTGCTCCGGTTTGCCCAAAGCACATTATTGTACCTAAACACACAAAAGGCTTTCCTAAACATTTCATTCCAAAGTATAAAATTAATGTTTGTGATTTCAGATATGAAACATATGTATGCATTTGAATGACCAACCATTGTAGCCCCCAAAGACTCCCAGTACTACACTCCGGGCTACATGATCGTAGACGTCCTCTTGTGACACATTGTGAAGCACTCCATTCAGCTGAAATAACCATGAGCTCAGATGATTGTTCCTCTTTCCTTTCTTGGAGTCTCTCCGTGACCACCGTACTCTCAAAGTCTCAGAGATGAAGAGAGGGACACAGGTAAGCATTCTTAAATATTAGCTTCATTCAATCTGTTTTATGTTTGGCTCAGTCGGTTAAAGGTTCATTGTGCTATTCAGCTGTGATCCCAAGACTGAGTAATTTAATAATTTCTGATCTTAAATTTATGGAGGAATGTTGTATTAATAATGTTTTTAAAAAACATATTTGAATGTACAGGCTTTCCCTTCGAAAGTTAGAAAGAAATCTGTCTTTTTTTATTTCTCCAGAATGAAAGCTAAAATTAGAACAAGATTACTTTCTCTCTGCTAAAGGCTAAAAAGTATTAATGTTCCCCAGACACAGATTTAATTCGGATAGTAATGAGTGCAACTTTTGTCATTGGAACGATTATTTTATTCATGTAAATGAAAGAAGAAAATAAAAATGGAAAGACATTCATGTTTGGCTAAGTTTGAAATATGTAGTACCTGACATTGAATTCAAAACTTAACTATAAAATATGCCATTTCCTCTCTGAATTTTAATGTTAATTTTTGGATAATAATATTGTGGTTTTGGCCAATTATTTCATACAAAGATATAGATTTTTAAAAATCCCCTAAAAAAT
The DNA here is from genome assembly GCF_024489055.1 of Chanodichthys erythropterus. NCBI lineage: Eukaryota > Metazoa > Chordata > Actinopteri > Cypriniformes > Xenocyprididae > Chanodichthys > Chanodichthys erythropterus. Next base: position 25,746,545 of record NC_090231.1, on the reverse strand, counting down.
CCTAAAACTTATGCATAACAAAAAGCTGTGTAATCTTTTGGGTGTGTATTTTGAGGATGACCCCCCTTGTGTAAGTCTTCTTTGCTTTTTTAATACTAGTTATGTTTTTTGCTGCTATTTGGATTTGTTGAAATTGTATTAAGTTTTGTGTTTACTCAGTCATGTTTTATATTTAAGCAATAAAAAAACAGAAGGCTGCAAGAAACAATACAACACAGAACTTCACGCATTAATTCATTTGACAGTTAAGAACATTTAAACGAGATACATTTTAGCACATTGCATAGGTTACCTGCTGGTCAGGTAGGCATTCGATAAGCTCATGCGCAAAATTGGCTGTGGGTCGAATGCGAATGTACACCTTTACTGGAGAGCCCTGCAAACTCATGATTCCTGCAATGTAGAGTATCTATCACATACAGCACGACAAATAGCCTCTGAATACGCTATCAAATGAATTGAATCTTAAATCTTGAATCAAGAGTAAACTTGGTAGTCTCAGAAACTTACCTGTCTAGCCCGTGCACAACACATAATCGCTTAGCTTAGCTGTTGTTGGATACAGTTAGTGTTGATGCCGTTGTCATGACAACGCCTCGAGCTGCGCACTCTGTGCTGCGCAGCACTTTAAATAACAAACAATTGTCACTATCTCACAGCAGCAGAATACTTTTGTCAGTCATTTATTTGAGTCCTAACCCGGCTACATTCACACACTTTGCGGGAGTAACGTTGGGATGAACAACCACATTCTATAAACAAACTCGCACCCACTGGACTCACCAGGCCTGGACTGGCCATCGGGAGCACCGGGAGAACCGGGAGAAACAGAGAGATATCAGGGAAAATGAAGAGTATGGAAAAGAAAATGGAAGTGAGGTGCACCCTTAGACTTTTTTGTTGTTTACAGGACACATTTCTCAATACTTGGGTCTCTTTTTCAAAACTCTTGACGCAGTGATCCACAACACCAGTCTACGGGAGCTAAACTGTGGATCATTTATCATTGATTTTTGGCACAAAATGCATTCAATTAAGTCTTTCAATTTACATGATTTTTTTTTCTCACTAGATACAAACTCCACCAAAACTTTATGTAGGCCTACTATACAAACCAATTTGCACATTTACATGCTCTTTTCAAAACTGTTAAACAAAATCTAGCACAATGCAAAAATGAATTAAAAAAAGAAAAAGAAATGTGCAACATTTTACTGTAATTCCATATTGAAATATTTTCTGAAACTAAAATATATTCTATCAAAGCAATTAGATGTAGCTGAACACATACACAAGTGTTTTTCAAATTCATTATACATCTATACAAAAGGGGAAAACTTCTGAATAATTTCGTACTGTAATGTAAACATACTGCAGTGAAATCTGAACAGTAGAGAGCTGTTATTCTTGTTTTGTAAAGACATTGTACAAAAGAAAACAGTGATGCTACCTTTTGTTAGGTCTTTTATGAGTGACAAAGTGTGTTTGCTGAGTGAAACTGAAAACCCTTGCTAGTGTTACGGAAGAATGACTTGATTTGAGACGTTTAAAGGATTTTGTATTTTAGTGCATTTTAAATGTGAAATTAACGCCAAGTTGAAATTTGGTAAGGAGAACTGTGAACACAGTATTGATAATTGTGTTTTGCACGGCCCAAGCCTAAGGATTTAGACAGTTTTCTATGTGATGGCCATACAAAAAAAAGGGGTTGTCTGTGGTTCCAAAATTTGTTGTGGCCTGGATGAGTGTGAGATTTCACAGCCTGACATTTTGTCCCAGTCCAGCCCTGGAACTCACAACCAGATTCTTGGAAAACCCGCAATGTGTGAACAGAACCATTGTTAAACATGAACTCAATAAATGCAAGCATATTATTAAATCCAAGTATATTATTACCTCTAGTTTGAGACACCTATTTGTAAACGATCATCACTTTATTAATGCGGTAGGCTATCTATATTATAGCATTCCTCATTAACTGGTACATTGATGGATTTCAAAAATGAAAATGTGTACCGGAGGTGTTTTGAAAGTACATTTTTGAATTGACATTTTGAGTCAAAAAAGCTACTGAACCAAAAAAGGCACTTAGTGAGGAAGACACAATCACTCCCCTTCCCTACTGCAATTTGATTGGGAATGTGTGCAGTTGAATGACCATCCGTTTGTTCATGGCTCCTCCCTGGTGAAAGTAACAAGGTCTGACATATAAAACAAACTCTTCTAAACTTTTCTAAAGCTGACATTTCAGTTAAAGAACCTCCAACTCACTGAGAATGAAAACAGACGTGTTCATCTGTGTTCTGTGTGCCTGTTTGGTAACACTCGAAGCACGTAATAAGGTATGTAAAGATATTTCTCCAATACCATCAACTCCTGACAACATTTGGCAGTAATTTAAAAAGTTACTATAGTGATGATGATGAAAATAGTCACTGATCAGTAAGATATTTTATATATATATATTTATTCACATGTTCACAAATCAGTATTATTAGTACTATTACTGCTACTAACCTAATTTTTACACAGAGATCAACCCTGACCAAGACTTTTAACGATTTCACATTTTTATCACATAAAGACACAAAGAAACCAGAGGTAGGTGCCTTTAAGAGCCTAAACCTAAAGCATGCAATAGAATTTACCTAAAATAAATTAAGATTAAGTGCAAACAAATTGCAACAATGTGGTTGTTTTGCAACAAGGCAGTTATTTTTGTAACAGTAACTGCTGGTGAAGAAGTGACAAAAAAATAGAGGGAAAAAAGGTAGCTACACACACAAGGGAGAAACGGAGAGATATCCGGAAAAATTAAGAGAAGGGAAAAGAAAATGGAAGTGAGGTGCACCCATACAATTTTTTGTTGTTTACAATCACTAGGACACATTTCTCAATATTTAGGTCACTTTTTCAAAACTCTTGACGCAGTGATCACAACATCAGTCTACGTGAGCTAAACTGTGTGGATCATTTATCATTGCATTGCCGCAAAATGCATTCAATGTATTCAAAGTATTTCAATTTACATGCTTTTTTCTCATACAAACTCCACCAAAACTTTATGTACTATACAAACCAATTTGCACATTAACATGCTCTTTTCAAAAGTGGTAAACTTAAGTTCAAAATGTAGCACAATACAAAAATAATAAAAAAAAAAGAAAAGAAATTTGCACAGTAATTCCATATTGAAATATATTCTGAATCTATATATAATATATATAGAGAGAAAGAGTAATAGAGAACAACCACTGGCTCACTAAACTCACTACTTCAGACTTATGCGCCCTCCAGAAACTTGTGTTATGCAAGTGAACGGCGCCATGTGGTGCCATCCCAAAGGGGCATAAAATCACTCTCACGGACCTTCTCCTGGTCTGTTCCCTGCTGGTGGAATGACCTGCTACACTCTATCCGAGCAGCAGAGTCTTTAGCCGTTTTCAAAAAGCTGCTAAAGACCTCTTTTTCGTCAACAATTGACCCAGTAATATTAGCACTTACTTTTTATTTATATTTTTACTTTTCTTTTTTCTATTTCTATTCTCTCTCTCTCATCCATATATATATACATACATACGAGCACTTTGCTGATTTACTTTACTTGACACAGCACTTGCATACTGTTGCACTCATGTTGATTTGATTGCTTCTACTATTCTCATTTTTAAGTTGCTTGGAGAAAAGCGTCTGCTATAAATCAAATCAGTATTATTAGTACTATTCTAATAATAATCCTACCTTATTTTTACATAGCTGCCAAACTCATTCACATTTTTATCACATGGAGCCACAAATACAACAGAGGTAGGTGCCTTCAAAAGCCTAAACTTAAAGCAAGCAATAGCACTTTTGTGTAAAGTATTCATAAATGCAGGTTAAATGACAAAAGAATTACTTTTGTATCGTTAAAATGGAGACATCATAACTTCTAACATTCTACATGCAAGAACAGATGCTGTTTAAAAGAATAAACCACATTTCTTGCCTCATATCCACAGCACGGCCCTGAAGCAAACCCTGTTAATGGAAGTATACCTGAGCTGGTAATTGTCATTTATGCTTTAAATAGACATATATTTGAAGCCACAATTATGCTATTATCAAACTATAAATCTGACCTCTTGTAGGACATACAGCGCTATAAAGGCTTTCAGAGTAAATGTCAATAATTTTTCATACTTTTAATATATGTCCTGATTTCCATCCATAACAGATGACCAACCATACATCATTTAATAAAACCGAAGTAAGTTTTCATTGCCTTCATTTCGCATGATTGAAAAAATTGTGGATTACTCATAAATCTATCCTGTACACTGTACAGTTTTGTATCGTCTCAGTCTTGGGATATGAAGTTCTCCTTAAATCCAGTTATTTTCCTTAGCAACATTTCTTTCTGATCAAATTAGGTGGATCTGTCATCATTTACTCACACTCATGTCATTACCAACCTGTATGTTGTTATTTTTTTACATGGATAATGTAAAAGGAAATAGTTTGAAGGCTATATTGACACGGCCGCATACTGGGAAAAAATAACAGCATATGAGTTTGGAATGACTTGAGGATGAGTAAATCATTACAAAAGGCTAACTATTTCTTTAAATATGATTATCTTGTGTGCAACCTTTGATTAAAATAAACAAGCAATTTTTTTAACATGTAAAACAAGGAGGACTCTCAGTCTGTCAGCCTCTATGGATGAGGCCAGGAGGCCTTGGGGTTTTTATTATTTTAAAGCAGTTGATGTTAAATGCAGTAATTGTGGAATTACTCTGGAATGAGTCATTTGTGTAAAAATGTGTTTATAAAGAACTTTTTAGTGAGTGTTTCACATTTTTCTTTCACCAGGACGAATGGCAACAAAACTAAGACAGCTCAAGGGTAAAAAAGACAAGTTACTTAAATGGTATATCATGTTTCATAATAACTAATGTATTATGTAATACGTTAAAATGCATTGATTTTTGAATGTTATTTGTAAAAAGTTGTTTTAAAACTGTTTAAAACTTTTTCTCCTCAGATAAGTGATGAAATCTGAAAAACAACCTGTTAAACAGTCAACCCTGATGAGATGACACTCTAATGTTTGTTGAACAAATTACCATTGTATTATAGAATATCAAAAATGCAAAAACACATGAAAAAAGATGAACTCACAATTTTTTTTTTTTTTAATAAAAGAAAGAACATATGTAAACAACCTTGTCTCACAGGTACAAGAAAATCTACCTATATAAATGTACAAGAAAAAAGAAATTCAACTCATAACTGTAAAGACTGCAATAGTACATGTTGAATGATAAAACAAGTGTTAGCTATTATTATTGCACAGTATAAAGGGTTTAATTAAATAGCAAATGTACAATTTTCATTATTTGGTAATAATGTCAAAAATAATTTAATTAAACTGTACACAGGGTAAGTTATTCCAGGGTTAAAACTAATAATATTTTCATCAAACTCTGTTAATCTAGGCCTACTTATTATTTGTTCTTAAATAACATAATCTGAAATATACAGCCAACAAGACTACAAATTTTTAAAATAACAAACAAGCATTATCATTATCACTATCACACAGCAGCAGAATACTTTTGTCAGTCCTTTATTTGAGTCCTAACACGGCTACATTCACACACTTTGTGGGAGTAACGTTGGGATGAACAACCACATTCTATAAACAAACTCGCACCCACTGGACTCACCAGGCCCGGACTGCATTGGGAGCATTTGGAGCAATTCCCGGTGTCCTGATTTTGCCCGCTGCCCTGTATTACTGCATGCCCAATGTACTAAAGTGTCCATTTCCGAATCCTTCATTCGATAATAAATCATGAATCGGTTGCTCTTGACAGGCAGCGCTGTGATTCTGCTCCGCCGAACGGTTTCGAACAGAGTGAACAATGCGCGAGACTCACTCGAGGATGGAGATGAAGCGGGAACGCAAAAGGAAAGCTCTCGTAGAAGAAGCAGCGACATGTAACCAAAATTACTGACCCGTTCAGGGCTTCAATGGCAGGTCTGTTTAATCTGTAATTAGGCTACTGTAGGTCTATGTTAACTTAGTTAAGCTAGCAAATTTTAGCAGTGCTAGCACCCCATTATCATCATCACCATCACTCAAAATAATGTCTGCTAAAGGTCATCATTACCATCTATTGTAAAGTTACGTTTTATAATTTAGCAGACAGATAAGCATGTCGATTTATAGTGTGGAGGGAACAAGGTAGACAACAACACAAAAATATGAATAATGCAATAAAATGTTAAAGGTGCAGTAGCTGACGAACACTGTTGATATTTGAAATCAACCCAAACAAACCCACCCCTCTCTTCATTGCTCCACCTCCAAAACTCACACTCCAATACTAACCACTCTTCTCGGACTGGAACCACTGCCCGATCCCGATCGCTGCTGGCATGCGAGGCTAATGCACTACCAGTGACGTTAAACACCTCATTCACTAACGAGCGTCAGTTCGCAGTGGTTTAACTGCAGAACTCTCAAGATTTCAAGACTCAAACAGCTTTATTGGCATGGTGAAAGAAATCTTTAAATTGCCAAAGCATATACAATAAAAATAAATAATAATAATAAGAAGAAGAATGAATAATAATTCATAATAATGAAGAAGAAAAAAAATCTAGCAATAAAAATTGCAATAAAAATGTTCAATCTTATAATATTTATAGAAGTGTCTCTTGGCATACTGTGTAGTTCTTCTGTCCCACTGGAGGCTCTTTCATCATGACAGGACCTCACATACCTGACAGCCAGATTTGAGCTTGCTGCAGGGCTTTCTCCTAGCAGGTATGGGAGTTTGTCCATATTTGGTTTCTGATGGAAGTCTTTGTGGTGAGTTGTGAAATGGGGATAGAAAGTGTCCCTAATTTGTGCATATTTCAGGCATTACATCAGAAAGTGCAGTTCTGTTTCCACTTCATTCTCTATGCAGTGGGGACACAGCCGTTCTTCCTTTGGTAGCCAGGTATGTCTGTGTCTGCCTGTCTCTGTGGTGAGATTGTGTTCACTGAGTCTGTACATGCTCAGGACTTTTCTCAGTTTAGGGTCACTCACTGTACTCAGGTATCAATTCATATTCTCTGTTTAGGGTCAGATAGCATTCCAATTTATTTTGTAGGGCTGTTGCATCTGTCCAATGTTTTAGGTATTTTTCTTTTTGTGTTTTAATTATTTGGTTTGGTCTGGCTAAGTTTTTGTTTTCAGTCAGACATGTTGTGGTTAGTGTAGTCAGCTCTTAGACTTCAGGTCGTTCACAGCTTTGTTAATTGCTAATGCCAAGTGTAGTTCTGTGTGTGCTCAAGGAGCATGTTGTCTAATTTAAAACTATGATATTGGTCTTGGTGGCTGGGTCTTTTTGTAAAATCATTATTTTTGTCTTTTTGGGGTTAACTGACAGCGCCCATGACTGACAGAAGCTGTGCAGGAGGTCTAGATGCTGCTGTAGACCCTCTTTAGTGGGAGACAGCAGCACCAGATCATCAGCAAACAGGAGGCATTTGACTTCAGTATCTAGTAGAGTAAGACCAGGTGCTGCAGACTGATCCAGAGCCCTCGCTAACTCATTTATGTATAAGTTGAACAGTGCTGGACTTAAGCTAAAGCTCTTTTTTTTTTACAATTTATCTGGAGCTCAATTCAAGTGTGACCATCTCTCATGGAACACCACGTTCTCTAGCGGTCGTCAGTATACGGTGGTTTAACTGCAGAACTCTCACTATCTGGCCGCTGTTACACATGCAATGTGAGTGGATGTCTGTTTGTCACAGCTGACATGCAGCAAAATGCTTCACGAAAAATAAAGTGCAGTTGATGAACGAGCAACAAGGAAGCACAAAAAAATTGACATACAGTACACACAAGTTAATACAAAGTGGTCGTTTTTATTTTGCACAGAATGCTGTATATAAGCAATACAAAGGACATTATGAGGAGAAATGGTTAGAGGTTAGAAGGAAACAGATGTTTTACTGAGTCTAATGGCTCTGGCGAGCTGTAACATAAACTAAACACTATTAGCTATTTAAAAAGAGGGGCGTGGCTTTTCGATATATTGCCTGTCTACTTCCTGTTTCAGTTGAAATTACGTCAACACATTGAGTAATGCTGCACGTTCCAACACTCTTCAGTGGGACTTTAAGTATTAGGATTTTTCTATAAAGATATTGTCATGATTTAGTTATTATTGTGCTAATTTTAGGTAATTTAGAAAATGTTTTTTAATATATTTTTATGAAATATAGTTGAAATATAAATCTTGGGTCATTTTAAGGTAAAATAACAACACATTGTCATACTGTAATACTAGATAAATTAAGATTAAGTGCAAACAAATTACAATAAGGTGGTTGTTTTGCAACAAGGTTGAGACCTGCTGGTGAAGACGGGACAGGTACAAAAAAATAGAGGAAAAAAAGTTTTGATAAATTGTATTGATGATAAATATGTTTTGCACGGCCCAAGCCTAAGGATTTAGACATTTTTCTATGTAATGGCCATACAAAAAATTGGGTTGTCTGTAGTTCCAAATGTTGTGGCCTGGATGAGTGTGAGATTTCCCGGTTCTTGGAAAACCCGCAATGTGTGAACACAACCATTGTTAAACACGACTCAATAAATCCAAGCATATTATTAAATCCATATATATTATTTATTTTCAATATTGTGGGGGAAATTTTGAGTTTCTGTATAATTTCCATATGATTTTACTTATATGCTTATGGTTAAATGATTTTGTTTTTCTCAGAAGTGCTTAAGTATGCTTTCTGAGGGTGACAAGTGGAAGAACACTGAAGTGGTAAACATGTCCCTAAAAGGATAGAGGCTTCAGCCTTCTAGTTTAGAGATATAAAAGTGAAGGGAAGCTTTCATTTTTGGTCTTACACTCTGCAGCTACTTGTGTTTTTGTTGACGGTCTGAACTTTCTTGCAAGAAATAAAACTTTCGAAAGACAATTGGCCATGATTTATCTCTTATGCAGAGAGAGTAGAGTTGATTTTTGCCACAACAAATATAAACTTTACTTCTGATTACCTCTAGTTTGAGACACCTATTTGCAAACGATCAGCGACTTTATTAATGCGGTAGGCTATCTATATTATATAGCATTCGTCATTAACTGGTACATTGATGGATTTCAAAAATGAAAATGTGTACCGGAGGTGTTTTGAAAGTACATTTTTGAATTGACATTTTAAGTCAAAAAAGCTACTGAACCAAAAAAGGCACTTAGTGAGGAAGACACAATCACTCCCCTTCCCTACTGCAATTTGATTGGGAATGTGTGCAGTTGAATGACCATCCGTTTGTTCATGGCTCCTCCCTGGTGAAAGTAACAAGGTCTGACATATAAAACAAACTCTTCTAAACTTTTCTAAAGCTGACATTTCAGTTAAAGAACCTCCAACTCACTGAGAATGAAAACAGACGTGTTCATCTGTGTTCTGTGTGCCTGTTTGGTAACACTCGAAGCACGTAATAAGGTATGTAAAGATATTTCTCCAATACCATCAACTCCTGACAACATTTGGCAGTAATTTAAAAAGTTAATATATGTCCTATTTTCTGATATGTACTATTTAAAATAATTCAGTGATGACTGAAAATAAATAGTCACTGATCAGTAAGATATTTGTTGTATATATATTCACAAATCAATATTGTTAGTACTAACTATTACTACTACAAATAATCCTTCCTATCTTTTACACAGAGATCAGACGAGACCACAAAGGATTTGAACAAATTCACATTTTTATCTGGACCCACAAAGACAAGAAACGTAGGTGCCTTCAAAAGCCTAAACTTAAAGAAAACAATAGTAATACTTTGAATTTTCCTAAAATAAATGAAGATTAAATGCAAACAAATTACAATAAGGTTGTTTTGCAACAAGGTTGAGGCAGTTCTTTCCGTAATAGTAGACCTTCTGGTGAAGAAGTTACAGGTACAAAAAACAAATAGAGGGGAAAAGGTAGCTACACACATAAGGGAGAAACAGAGAGATATCAGGGAAAATGAAGAGAAGGGAAAAGTAAATGAAGTGAGGTGCAGTTCAAGAGAGAACCCTTGCAGTTTTTTGTTGCTTGGACACATTTCCCAATATTTAAGTCACTTTTTCAAAACTCTTGACACAGTGATGAAAACATCAGTCTATGTGAGCTAAACTGTGGATCATTTATCATTGCATTGGCACAAAATGCATTCAATGACAAAGTCTTTCATTTACATGCTCTTTTCAAAACTGTTAAACTTAAGTTCTACCAGAAAGACTCAGGGAGGTAAGATAACGTGACAACCATATTTATTAACAATCAGCAAGCAAAATGTTGTAAGAAAGTTCTTCAGATAAGGGTTGCGGACTCTGCATTTCCTGCCTGAAGATGAAGGCAGGGGCATAGCCGACCCCGTGGGAGGTATGGACAGGGACCGGTGGTGGTGGGGAGGATGGAGGTGAAGGTTTGTGTCAGCATCTGCGGACTCAAACATGTCAGCAATCTTATATACTCCAAGTGCAAGATAATGATTGGCTAGCTCTAAACTAATTGGTGATGTAACATTGAGTCTTCCTGGCAGAACAGAACTTACGCTAGAGCTTCCGTTTAAAAATCTAGCACAATACAAAAATGAATAAAAAAAAAGAAATTTGCAAAATTTTTACAGTAATATATGTATACAAATTTTTATAATAATATATATATATATATATATATATATATATATATATATATATATATATATATATATATATATATATACACTACTGTTCTAAAGTTTGCGATTGGTAAGATTTTTAATGTCTTTAAAAGAAGTTTCGTCTGCTCACCAAGGCTGCATTTATTTAATTAAAAATACAGTAAAATCAGTAATATTGTGAAATATTATTACAATTTAAAATAACTTTTCTATTTAAATATATATTTTAAAATGTATTTTATTCTTGTGTTGGCAAAGCTGAATTTTCAGCATCGTTACTCCAGTCTTCAGTGTCACATGATCCTTCAGAAATCATTCTAATATACTGATTTGCTGCTCAAGAAACATGTAGTATACAATTTTTTACTTTAGATTCTTTAATTTCTTTAATGAATAGATTCATCAAGGAATCCTGAAAAAAAAGTACACAACTGTTTTCAACATTGATAATAATAAGAAATGAGCTGAAAATCAGTATATTAGAATGATTTCTGAAGGATCATGTGACACTGAAGACTGGAGTAACGATGCTGAAAATTCAACTTTGTAAAATATATTCAAATAGAAAACAGTTATTTTAAATTGTAATACTATTTCACAATATTACTGTTTTTACTGTATTTTTAATTAAATAAATGCAGCCTTGGTGAGCAAACAAAACTTCTTTTAAATAGGTAGTGTGGTGTGTGTATATATATTCACATGTTCACAAATCAATATTATTAGAATATTATTACTAATAATAATAATACTACCTAATGTTTTCACAGATTTCAAACAAGACTTTTAACCATTTCACATTTTTATCACATGGAGCCACAAATACAACAGAGGTAGGTGCCTTCAAAAGCCTAAACTTAAAGCAAGCAATAGCACTTTTGTGTAAAGTATTCATAAATGCAGGTTAAATGACAAAAGAATTACTTTTGTATCGTTAAAATGGAGACATCATAACTTCTAACATTCTACATGCAAGAACAAATGCTGTTTAAAAGAATAAACCACATTTCTTGCCTCATATCCACAGCACGGCCCTGAAGCAAACCCTGTTAATGGAAGTATACCTGAGCTGGTAATTGTCATTTATGCTTTAAATAGACATATATTTGAAGCCACAATTATGCTATTATCATACTATAAATCTGACCTCTTGTAGGACATACAGCGCTATAAAGGCTTTCAGAGTAAATGTCAATAATTTTTCATACTTTTAATATATGTCCTGATTTCCATCCATAACAGATGACCAACCATACATCATTTAATAAAACCGAAGTAAGTTTTCATTGCCTTCATTTCGCATGATTGAAAAAATTGTGGATTACTCATAAATCTATCCTGTACACTGTACAGTTTTGTATCGTCTCAGTCTTGGGATATGAAGTTCTCCTTAAATCCAGTTATTTTCCTTAGCAACATTTCTTTCTGATCAAATTAGGTGGATCTGTCATCATTTACTCACACTCATGTCATTACCAACCTGTATGTTGTTATTTTTTTACATGGATAATGTAAAAGGAAATAGTTTGAAGGCTATATTGACACGGCCGCATACTGGGAAAAAATAACAGCATATGAGTTTGGAATGACTTGAGGATGAGTAAATCATTACAAAAGGCTAACTATTTCTTTAAATATGATTATCTTGTGTGCAACCTTTGATTAAAATAAACAAGCATTTTTTTAACATGTAAAACAAGGAGGACTCTCAGTCTGTCAGCCTCTATGGATGAGGCCAGGAGGCCTTGGGGTTTTTATTATTTTAAAGCAGTTGATGTTAAATGCAGTAATTGTGGAATTACTCTGGAATGAGTCATTTGTGTAAAAACGTGTTTATAAAGAACTTTTTAGTGAATGTTTCACATTTTTCTTTCACCAGGACGAATGGCAACAAAACTAAGACAGCTCAAGGGTAAAAAAGACAAGTTACTTAAATGGTATATCATGTTTCATAATAACTAATGTATTATGTAATACGTTAAAATGCATTGATTTTTGAATGTTATTTGTAAAAAGTTGTTTTAAAACTGTTCCAACTCTTTTTCTCCTCAGATAAGTGATGAAATCTGAAAAACAACCTGTTAAACAGTCAACCCTGATGAGATGACACTCTATTGTTTGTTGAACAAATTACCATTGTATTATAGAATATCAAAAATGAAACAACAAATGAAAAAAGATGAACTCACTTTTTTTTTTTATAAAAGAAAGAACATGTAAACAACCTTGTCTCACAGGTACAAGAAAATCTACCTGTGTAAATGTACAAGAAAAAAGAAATTCAACTCATAACTGTAAACTGTATTGTACAGTATAAAGGGTTTAATTAAATAGCAATTAAATAGCAAATGTGAAATTTTCATTATTTGGTAATAATGTCAAAAATAATTTAATTAAACTGTACACAGGGTAAACTCCAAACTCTGTAAATCTACTTATTATTTGTTCTTAAATAACATAATCTGAAATATACAGCCAACAAGACTACAAATGTTAAACTACCAATGTTAAATGCCAAAAGAATCTGATTTATAATCTCTCAGTTAGAGATTTAGACCCTGAGGCTAGATGTTCGAGAAATCACAAAAACAATAACCTGTTAATACATTTATTGTACAGCATATTCAATATATGCTTTCTTATTGCTTCTCACATTCATGTGTTTGTATTTTTTGTCAAATTAATTGATATATTGTCCAAAATTATATTCCATATATGATGAGTTGAAAAAGGATTTGCACCTGTATGCTCTGTACAGTCATGGTTAAGATGGGATAACCAGACCAATCCAGCAGATATATTTCAGGGATTAATTTAACATGCCCCTAATCTAATTTGACCTGAGACAGAGGAGACTAACAATCGCCTGACTAGTCAATGAGTACATTTTTATTTTTATATATATTACTTATATTTATGTTTATTTAACTTTATCAGGATTAAAATTTTATATTTTATATATTACAGTAAATGTTTTGTAGTTTTATGATAAATAAGCGATGTGTTGGTTGACGGCTGCAAGAACTGCAGCAAACACTGGACCACAACCTGCCCCTCAGGCCCAGCATGACCTGTCATTCAGGCACACACACACAGAAAGAGAAAGGAGAGAGAAGAAAGAGAGAGTGATAGGAGAAATAGAGGGGGCTCCTGGAAGAAGTAGTGACGTATTCCCAGGCCACAGAATCTCCGCACCTCTCAGCAGCATATAATGAGCTTAACCACACGGCCTCAGTGCAAAGGGGTCAATCACTCGGATTATCACACTCGAATTTGACATCACAATCCTCCGCGCCTCTCTGTTTTTTCTATTCTTTTTTGGAAACCTGCGATTTTTATTTTACTTTCTAAGATTTTTATCCTTGTTGGATGAGAGCTGATATATTAAACTTTGGTCACAGGGTCAGACAGGACAGTCAGCTCAAATATGGACTGTAGTTTACTCCAGCTAAATCGAAGGGTGTATAAGCGTTGTTGACTCTGAAGGGATACGCTAACTTTTGGAACAGGAATTCACCCTTGTTACCTTAGAAAACAACCCAATGCCACTGTCTAACAACAAGGTCGCTGATGATGGAACTTCAGCACAGCCACTGCAAGAAGGAAAAGCAATGGTGGACTCCCTAACCAAGGTGAGTAGATATTAAATGATCCAGTAAGTGATTAGAATCATTCCTCTAAACAAACCTCCTTGTGGTGATATCTTTTCCAATCATTTTGAATAATCATGGCATTATTCATTCATTTTTCCCGACAGGAAAGAAAGATTAATGAATCTGATTCATATCTTTCCCTGCATATATATATATATATATATATATATATATATATATATATATATATATATATATGAAGACTTCAGATGCAAAAGCCTATAAGTGCCATCTGAAATTTTCTTCTAAAATGAGCATTTTTATCAAGCTCAGATGTTTAGGTTCAGTAATTTCACTTTAATGGCAATTAAGAGGTAATTTTCATTGCCATTAAAGTGAAATAACTGAACATAAACATACGTGCTTGATAAAAATGCTCATTTTAGAAGACAATTTCAATTTTTGCATCTGAAGTTTTCATATATATATATTTCCCCAAATAAATGTTCTATAGTGTTAGAATAAAGAATGAGGGGAGCGCATCAATTAGATTATAAAAATGTCGACAATTGGTTGTGGTTTATTTTCCATAATTTGTATGTTGGCGTGATGACAAACTTATCGATGTTCAGATTGAAGATGTCGAAGCATGTGCATGTCCTCATTTCTCCTTTTCAGGCTGAACATGAAAGCATCTTATGATGGTGTGTTCCTCAAGCCTTAGGGTGAAAAAGCACTATCTGTGAGTAGGGATGATCCACGCTCCACTGCTTGATTATCTTCAGTATGAGGCAGTGGAGGCATGTGTCAATACTCTAACACAGCAAAATTATGTTTTCTGTACTCTATTCTGTTGTCAACAATGGTTGCAGCTTTTGTTTATCTACTTACTTTAAGAATGAATACAGAAAGGAAATCTAATGCTCCCTTCAGATATACAGATAATACATCTAAAAGATGATCAGCATTTTAACTGATCAAATCATTTTACATATTTTTAAAGTCCAAATGGCTATAGACAGCATATACTAAAACAAGATCCCAAAAGTTTCCAAAGCTTATCCTGAAATAGCCGTCTTATGACAAGCAGATTATCAGTAATATTTGTCACTCATACTAATGCTTAATCTAGCTATAATGATGTTTGATAACCTGAACAATTATCTAACCTTATAAAACATCACAGCATCACAAGAACACAGGAAATAGGGGTCAATAGGGGGGGAGACGCCCCCCTTAAGATCAATGGAAATTTATTTGTGAACTGTAACATATTTAGTTATAAGTTTAGCATGTGTAAGATGATGATGCATCAGCCAGTGTTATTATAGGATATAAATAAAAACATTAAGTCATAGCACAAAATGTCAAATATTAATAGAGAGGTAAGACAATCCAATTGAATGATTTCACTGGAAAAAAAACATTGGTTTTAATGAAAGCGAAGATGTCTGAAATGTACATCTAATTCATATTTTGTTTACTTCAAAATAAAAAAAATAACTTTTACTCCACAAATCCAAAAACATTGATATGTCCACAAATCCCTCATTAACAAATAGACACAAAAACTTGATATTCATTGAATATGACAACAACATAATGCAATGTTATAGATCACTATTTTTCAGAGACACAAATTCAGATGTTTAATCAAATTCGATATTCAGATGAAATGACAAAATAAAAAATAGGGTAGCCATTCATCAAAAGTGCTGAGATAAGATTATGTGTCATCTATGGTGAGGAGAAAAAAATAAGTTGGAGGACTTGCCCCAAGCAAGTCCTGATTTTTGCCGAGTCAATATATTTTCCTTGACAACAACATTCCTGTCTGAAAATTTCTAGCCATATCCCTCCCTGTTGATCCAGGAACATGTTGTACTTGGTGAAATCAGGTTCTGCCTATATATATTTGCAATAAATAAAACATATTGAAAAGGTGAATTTGAATTGGATTTAAAAAAACAAACAAAGTTTCTTTTGAAAACTCCTATATATTACCTTTAATGCTGCTTCTAGAATTGTAAAAGTGTTTTTCCAACACAAGCAGTGTTGTTTGGTCTAAAACAAGGCCTAACAACTGTGCAGTAAGCAACCTGCCATGTGCTCTACAGAACTTGGGATGTAACAGGCATTTATTGTGTCTGAACCTGGGTCAGTGAGGTATTGTATTAGTATTATAGATGTATGTATTGTATATTTAACAATAACTCATTCAGAGCAGTTTGGCTGATGTTACATACTTGATCTGTTATTCTGTATGAAATCTGTTGTGCCATCAAACCTTTTCAGTTTTTTAAACCCAGTTTATATATATATATATATATATCTTTAGTGTATCATTAATACAAGATATATGCCAAGATATTGAAGAATGCTAAAGGTAGATTGTATTGTTCCCAAAGGTTAAAGTTCAAAACATCATAGTTGATCTGATCTAACTCAGGTGGTGGCATGTTATCGGCACTTAGCCTCCTGTATTGGCGGATGCATGGACAATGCCAGCCTACGACGTGATCTTCGGCAAACACGAGAGCGAGCCCAGACACTAGCGCTGTCCTGCCGAAACCACCTGACAGCTCGACTGAGGGATAAAACGTTACCCGAGACTGAAAGGAAGGAAACTGAGCTGCAGTGGGTAGCGTTCTCCTCATGTCTGGAGCTCCTACATGCAGACATGTGCAAAGTTTTCACCATGGTCAAGCACTTTTCCCTGGCCAATAACAGTACCATGGTGCAAACAGGCATACAGGGTAGGCATGCATAACTGTAAGAAGTTTCTTAACAGATTACAAATTATTTTAGACTATTTCTGACTACGTCTGTACGTTTCTCAAATATATGAAGTGTCACATGTATTTGCTTAAACAGGGGGGACAACAGAGGTGGCGGCACGGGCCTTGAGCCTGCCTGACCTGCAGGAGGCAGGTGACGGTACCCAGACGTCCAGCGTGGAGGGTCAGGAGCAGAGTCAGCTGGAGCAAGAGATCGCACAGGTGGACCGGACACTGGAAGACATGGAGCTGAAAGTCAACGTGCTGCGCTGGACTGTGGAGGCACTGGGTCCTCAGTACGCTGACCCTGTTAGCACTGACAGCGCCTCACTAGCACTGCTGTCCATCGATGAAGAGGCAGCTCAAAGCTTCTGCAGTCGTAGCCAGATGTTTGCGGCAATGATGCTGTGCGGTGTGGCGATCTTTGCAGTGGTGCTATCAGTGTGCGTGGTGTTCCTGGTCTGAAGTCTTATCACTTGATTTATGTAGGCTTTTTCTTTTTCATAGGTCTCTAGTTGTGATCGGCCAAACATCAACAGTTTGCACAGCACAATGTTAAAAATTAAACTGTCTGTGTATTGTACTTACAGTTTAACAGTTGCTTACTGTTGATCCCAACAGAGCCTGTGAGTCCTTTTTTTACATATCAAAAAACTTTGCCATTAATTTTGGGTGTATGATCATTTATAGCAAAAGAAAGCATGGTGAATTAATTTGGGTTTCAATGCAGAAGAATTTGAAATTTGGGCAAGCAGTAAAATCTGATTTTATATGTCATTTCAGGAGGTAGCATTCTGTTTTGAGAGGTTTTGTTGTGTGTAAACACAAGTCTTGTTTACTGCGGCTCAAGTCCTGGGTGGTTCATTGGCTGGTTCATCATGCCATACCTTCAGAACCTTATTCATCTGTTTTAGTTTTTGACTATAATACAGTATCAACACTGGCACAACACCTAATACTAAACATCACTAAAAGAAGCTGGCTTTAATATGTTATGCACATATCTTTATCTTTGTGTAGCATTTAATTATTGATTTAGTTGTAACCAGATTTCTAGAAACCTGTTACACCGGCCAGAAACAATAGATCGGTTTGTTTTAAAATGTTAGAGTATCACTGGTAATTATATACAAGTAGGGGTTAATCAATATAAAATAGAAGTAACTTACTAGTTTACAGAAAAGGACTGAAATATTGTAATTACCTCAAAACTGAAGGTCATTTTTTTCATAGACATTTGAAATGTTAAGACTGTTGAAAATCCTTTTGTTTTCCTTCATGCATTGTAATGTCTTCACTTTCAAGTATCTCACTACTATTATATTTTCTAAAAATAATAATAACAACAATAATAAATTACATTTTTAAAATTGAATGTTAGTTCCAGTTTGTGTTGTCAGATTTGTTAGGCAACATCAGACTATTCAAAGTCAGTATCTGCTGTTTCTCGCTCACATTTTCCATGTTTATTGCTAGAAAATTGTAAAATTATAATTTATCAGGGGGTTAAACTATAGTGTCCCAAATTTTGGCAAACGTGCTGCAATAATTGTAAGTGGAGCCCTTAATAATGAATAGAAATACAACATTTATATTTTACCTCATGAGTAAACTTTTTCTGGTTGCTATTCACCATCTGCTATTGCTATTCACCATTCGCTTACCATTTGTTGAACGATAAAAAATACTTCATTTTTAATTATTTCCAGTTCTATTTTGTATTTGGAAAATGCCTGTAGTAGAAAATTTAGATAAACGTTATGACGTGCTTACGTACAGATGTATAGTTCAGAACAGAACGTGCTGACGCTTTGCATTAAAACCAGCATGTGTACGTGAAACGTCATTGTTTACGCACTCAGTTTACAGGAAGCTTGACAGAGGTTCGGATTTGTCAAACAGATAGGAGGAAAGTTTGGAAACCTTCATGTTTCTTATTGCAGTAAAAAAATAATAAACAATATCTTACGGATCCCGTTACATATAACTCTTCTGAATTATTTCGGGAACTTAAAAAGTTTTGTTCAATGTTAGAAGATGGATAGTACAGAGGAGAAAAGCAAGATCATGCGGTCAAAGCAGTAGGTCTCGCGCCGCAACGATAGCATAACATTGTAAAGTTTTCCTCGGATTTAATACAGAAAACTAGGCTACAAAGTGCTTATTTTCAGGCTTCCGCAGAATGTGTTCTCCACAAAGCAGACATCTGATCTCTGTGATCAGAAGAGGATTTAGCAGGTCTGTCACGGGGTCTCTTCTACTGTTGAGAGGTTCATGCATGGTGGTCAGAGGTGCGTATGTACTCAATGTTTGTACTGTAAGTGATATACACACCACACATGTCTGGGTTTGCATACATGTTTTCTGCTGTCGATAATGACCAGTTTTCTATGCATATTCTACACACTAATTGTCCCCAATTGTCTTTGTTTCAGAGTTGAGCACCTCTGTCAGAACTCTACAGTATGACCTGAAAAAATCAGACATCTCTAAGTCTGGCAATAGGAAGTTATTCTTTGACACTCATGCAATGGTCCAGCTGCTTGAGGAAAGCGGTACGATTTATTTTCCATGATTCTAAAATGTTTTGGTTAAGTTCAGGTCAGTGATTCATCAAAATGTCCTTACAGGTTTCATGACCCAGCAGGCAGAGGTCATTGTCAATATGATGGTGAACATCACAAATTCAAACATGGACGTTATGTACGGTGACATGGCTACCAAGATACAGCAGGTGAGATTTTGATTGTATTTCCATGCTGTTGTGATTCTTTGACTGATCCCATGACCTGTGACTATCCCATATTGATTTAGCTCATGTGAGGAGGAACTTTGTATTCTACATTTGATGAGGCTTAAAGGATTAGTCCACTTTTAAATAAACTTTTCCTGATAATTTACTCACCCCCATGTCATCAAAGATGTCCATGTCTTTCTTTCTTCAGTTGAAAAGAAATTAAAGTTTTTGATGAAAACATTCCAGGATTATTCTCCTTATAGTGGACTTCAATGGGCACCAAACAGTTGAAGGTCAAAATTAGTTTTACTGCAGCTTCAAATTGTTCAACATGATCCCAGATGAGAAATAAGGGTCTTATCTAGCGAAACCATCGCTCATTTTCTGAAAAAAAAATTGAAAATTATATAAGTTTTAACCAGAAATGGTCATCTTGAACTAGCTCACTTCTTCTTCTCCTCTATTAGAATTCCTGCAGTGTAGACACTGCTAAGACTATCACTGCCCTCCACAGGTCAAAGTTTGAACTAATTGCTATATACTATTGAACTAGCATATTGCATATAAAAATTAGTTCAAACTTTGACCTGTGGAGGGCAGTAAGACGTTTAGCAGTGTCTACACTGCTGGAATTCAAATAGAGAAGAAGAAGAGAGCTAGTTCAAGATGAGCATTTATGGTTAAAACCTATATAATTTTATTATTATTATTTTATTTATTTTTATTTTTTTTCAGAAAATGTGCGATAGTTTCACTAGATAAGACTCTTATTTCTCATCTGGGATCATGTTGAACAATTTGAAGCTGCAGTGAAACTAATTTTGACCTTCAACTGTTTGGTGCCCATTGAAGTCCACTATAAGGAGAATAATCCTGGAATGTTTTCATCAAAAACTTTAATTTCTTTTCAACTGAAGAAAGAAAGACATGGACATCTTGGATGACATGGGGGTGAGTAAATTATCAGGAAAAGTTTATTTAAAAGTGGACTAATCCTTTAAGTGACTGTTAAGTGACTGATTCATTGCAGAAGCTGGCAAACAATTTCCAAAGTTGATTATGACATTATGTTTTTAATACACACACACACACACACACACACACACACACACACACACACACACACACACACACACACACACACACAAACCTTATATTGGCTGCCTGTTGTTGTCTATACAACTTCCCTCATACCAGAGCACAGGTCAAACAGGACAGTTATTCTTCTCGACTATTTTTGTTTTACAGGAAATCATGTTACAGAAAGTCATGTCTCATATCGCTGCAGTGAAAAAGGACATGATCATTCTTGAGAAGAGTGAATTCTCTGCATTATTGGCAGAGAATGAGGTGAGACCTCTGATCATTGGTGTTGTGTTATCTATCATCATCACCCACTCAATTCGTATACTTAAATTATTTTTCTGTATTCAATGCGAATATTCTCTGTCAATCAAAGGATTGGGGTCAGTTAGATTTTGTGTGTTTTTGAGAGACGTCTCATCAAGTCTGCATTTATTTTATATATTCAATGTGAAATATTATTACAATCAATGTTTCTATTTTAAAATGTAATTCATAACTGATGACAAAGCTGAATTTTCAGCATCATTTCTCCAGTCTTCAGTGGAGAAGACTGGAGAAATGTCAAATCATTCTTATATGCTGATTTGCTGCTCAAGAAACATTTATTATGATCAATGTTGAAAACGGTTGTGCTGCTTCGTATTTTTGTGTAAATCCTGATACATTGTTTTTGGGATTCTTTGCTGAATAGACAGTTCCAAAGAACAGCATTTATTTTAAATAGAAATCTTTTGAAACATTATAAATGTCTTTTTTGATCAATTTTATGTGTCCTTGCTGAATAAAAGTATTAATTCAAAGTAAATCTTACTGACCTAAACTTTTGAACATTAGTGTATATAAATAAATATAAATATTTCCTTCTGCCGTCTATATGTATTATCTTGTTAAATTCAAATAAATAATGTAACATAGTAGCTGTGGTGCTGTTTTTTTTTTTTAATAAGGTCATTACTTGGTTTGCCTTAAATTGCCTTGAATCCCTCAATTTATTTCTTAACAGTTTGGTACATTCACCTAATAAAGAAATATTATGTATCTTATTTCTTTCACAGAAAATCAAGGTTGAGCTATCACAGCTAATGTTACAACTCACTGTAAGTTAATGGAAAAACAACTTTTTGATTAAGAATAAAGGTTTTATTTGCTATTCAGACCTTAAATACACAGCCTCTGAATATACATATTTTCTGAGTACTCTAGTTATTATAGTTTTACATTTACGTTTTTGTGCTGCAGGATGTGATAAACAAAAGGCGTGCGGATGCCATTTTGGATTTGAACATAGAGAAAAGCCGTGTGAAGGAGATGGTAAGTACAGCAAGAACAAAAACAGCCGAGATTTGTAAGTTATTTTAGTTGTGTCGTTTGGAGCTGGCAGTTACATATGCTTTAACTGAGATGTGTTTGCTCTTGGTCCAGACGGCAGACTTTGACAGAAAACTTATTGGGACCAGTAATGAATTGATGGAAATGGTGAGAAGTACAAGCGTTTAGGACAATAATGTCCTGTTGATTTTTTTCTACGAATAAAAAAAAAAAAACATTTTATGAAACTGGAGCTTCTTTCTTAGCATTCTGAGCAGGATCGGCATGTGACACAGACCAACATGAAAATTGACACAGAAGTGGCTGGCCTGAAGACTATGCTGGAGGCGCATAAACTAGATACTATCAAATATCTTGCAGGTAAAAATATCAAGATCACACATTTGCAATTTAAAAACAATTTTAAAAAGTTGTACATTTGTCAGAGTTTGCAGTCCTCAAGTTGTTTTTTTCTTTTTCACAAGTCTGGAATGAGGCTGAAAGTTATTGTTGAGCTTAATTATTTTATGAAGGCCCAAAATGAGGCTAAAAGTACAAAAACAAAACAAAACAAAAAAAGACTCGGCCAGTGGTGGATTGCATACTTTTTAGTTTACACGCATTGTTTTAGCTCATTTTTCAAATACAATATGGAATATTTTGTATTTTTACTTGTTTCTACTCCTGAATCATCAGTAACTTAAATTGATATATAAGTATTTTGAGATTTAATATTTTGATGGTGTATAAAACATTTGCTTTTTTGCAGATGACTGAACTAATTCTAAGCATAATTGATTAGTCATTTAAAATCAATTACTTGTCTATAATTAAAAGAACTTTTACTGAATTAATATTTTATTAGAATATCTGTACTTTTACTCAAGTACTTAATTCATTTGTCAACCACTGGTCTCGGTGAAGATATTTACTAAAGGTCTTGCTATACACACAGTCCTTGTTCCATTAATCATACCAATAAAGAGGTCAAGATTATTTTTTTTTCTGATATTCAAATAACAGGTCAGTATAAGACTTTCAGTATTTATTATTATTCATGATTTATTTTTTTGTAATTCTTTTCTTTTAGGTTCAGTATTCACGTGTCTCACAGTAGTTCTTGGATTCTATCGGATATGGATGTGAACATTAGGAGACATTGTTCTTCCAAAAAAAAAAACCCTCATCTCATCAGTCATTGGACACAAGAAGAGCTGTGATATTCACAGCCATCCTCTATGAGCAAATGTCTGCTCCGGCTTTATTAAGATATCAAGTTCTATTAGGAAAATAAATCATATTTACATATCTACATCAACAGTGTCAATGACAACTTTGTTTATATAGCACCATTAAAAACAACAATTGTTTACCAAGGTGCTGTACTCTATATCAAATACCATAAACATTTAACACCATATACAACATGCATTACTACACAAAACAAACCAGACACTGCACAAATCAGCTACAATTAAAAGCCAAAGAAAAAAGTTTTTTTTGAGTGTTGCTTTAAAATCTTTTTTAATAAAAAAACAGTTAGGCTATTCCAAAGTTTTGGCGCAGCAACGGCAAAAGCACAATCTCCTCTCAATTTCCGTCTAGCCCGAGGAACATTTAGCAGTCTTTGGTTGGATGACCTAAGAGACATTCTTGGATTGTGAACAGATATTAAATAGGAAATAATAAACATATGAGGGTGAGTAATTAATGACAGAATTTAAATTTTTGGGTGAACTGACCCTTTAACACCAATGTCAACATCTGAATGAAGCCCAAAACAGTGGAACCTTTTCACATTTCTGGGGTTCTCAGAAGAGGAAGTTGTCATAGTTGGGTAAACCTCTATAGCGTTGAAGGGGACAGCAAATATAATTTTTAATTGCTCTAATAGCAAAAAAAAAAAAAAAAATCTGTAATAGTTTCCACAACTTTCCAAAAGAGGGACAAATATAAAGAGACTGAGTACATTGGTCAGAAGAGAGAAAGAAGTCAAATTTGCCATCACTCCCTCAGCCATCGTATTAGAAACAGCATCATAGCAGCTTTAATTCATTTTTTGTCACTTAGGCATAGGCATCCTCCAGTCTCAGGAGACCATGGGTCACGCCGCTGATGTTGTAACTGTGGAAATGCGTCATCATAGTCTGAAAAAGGTCCATACAAAAATGAGGTGTGAAGTACATTATAAATCAATGTTTCACATGACTAAATTTACATACACTTTCACAATTTACTAATTTGTAGCCATTTTTAAAACAAACAGCTATTAACTTTGCATTTGTTCATGTTGAGCAGTGTTTTAAGTGTGATGAAATGACAAAGTTCTGAGAAACAGCTGCATGATGTCAAAGTCCCTTAGGTTGTTCTGGCAGTGGTTTAAGGATTAAAGTACATGACATTTGTCATACTTTTGGATGCAGATTGTTGCCAGAATGATGAGAAGAAGAAAAAACACGTTACACTTGAGTTTACATTATCTCACATGACAAAATTATTTCATGTTAAAAGCATGAGGTGAGGACAAGATGTACAAAAAATGTGTATTTATGATAATATGACTCTGATTCAACAAAAGTCAAAGTGAATATGATGATGTTATTCCGATTAATAAAAGTTTAGTCGTTTTGAATTGCCTTGGTGTCCATACTCTTTGAGGTCGAATATGAAAGGTGTCACGGTCAGTGACAGTGTCTCCAGTACACTAGAGGGCAGTGTGAGGGACTCCAGTCGCAGGCGCTGAACGATGAAGAAGAGCGTACCGTATTCCTCAACCTCACGTGGGAATTAGTTGACATATGTTTATCTCTGTGTTGGTACGTTACTTTTTGTTGTGGTTAATTATATGTAATGTGTATATGTACCGCAAATGCAGGTATCAAATTAATTTATCCAGCGGCCAATAAGTTTTAGCTGCTTCAAGCAGTTTCTGTGGAAACTCCTAGCTGGCTTCAGTGTGCAACTTATTAGACTGTATAATGAATCTAAACAAATCGTATCTTTAAGAGAGGGAAACATATCAGTTGTATATTTTAATAAATGACAATATTCATTTATATGAATGTCAGGTTCATCACAGTGTTAAACACTGTTTTTATACTGGACCGAGCTACGTTATGTTTGGATGAAAGTGAAATATTCGGTCGTGTGCTGTTGTGGGGAAGGGCAATTACTTTGCTGAGTTTGTTCTTTCCAGCAGTACGAGGAATGTGATGCTGCTTAGTGCTTAATTATAACTCATTCTTTTCAGACCCAAAGTACATAACTATCTCCTGAAAGAAGATGACAGATGCTTTCAGTAGCAACAGTGAGGCAGTTCTTCAGCGCACTGTCAATGTGCCCACCGTCACAACAAGCAGCCATGCTGGAAATTTGATGCAGCTGTATCAAATAACGGAGACATGTCATTTTGTCACTAGTAATCAATTCAAGAAGGCAAGACAACATCTTTAGAAATCATCTGTCATGTTTACCATTTGTCCAACTGATCTATTAAGGGCATCAGTTTGTCCTTTTTTTATCACAGGTAGCCTTGCAGTTTCCAGATGAACTCCTTCCTGATGCCGTCCGGGTCTCTACCGAAATAGAGAATGAAACCAAAGCAAAGACATTCATTTTAGGTGATACATCCTATGGAAGGTAAGAACCCTAAAAGCACATGTAATACCATGATGCAAGTGCCACAAAAAGTTCCAAGTATCATACCATTCTGATGAAGTAAAAAATTGTAAAAATTCAAAACATTTTTTTAAAAAAAAATTCTGTCTAAAATGACAGACGATCACAGTTAATATTGTGTGACTAATTCTGACTTCGACCTGTTTTTTCCTTTTCAGCTGTTGTGTGGATGAGGTAGCAGCAGAACATGTAAGAGCAGACTGTATAGTGCATTATGGGCCATCTTGCCTCAGCCCATGCAGACGACTACCTCTTCTGTATGTGTTTGGGAATAGACCTATAGATGTCCAGCAGTGTGCTGCAGCCTTTAAAGAGCTTTACCCTGACTGCCAAAGTCATGTCATCGTCCTGTACGATGTCACCTATTCACATGCTATAGGTAATTGTTACTGTTCAACCTATGCTATTGTTTAATAATGTTCATTTAATGCAGGGGTGTCCAATCTTACTGCTCGGGTCCGAGTGTCTTGCACAGATTAGCTTCAACCTTCCCCAACACACCTGCCTTGAAGTTTCTGGGGCTGAATCCAAAATTGTCCCCTTTTCACTATTCCCTATCATTCCACAAATATAGTCAACTTGAAGGAGTGAATGAAAATGAGTTAGCAACATTAAGTGAATATTTTATATTTAATGGGTTCAACTGGCCAAAAAAGATTGTGAACCACTTATCTAGCCATTGAGTGATCAGTTGTACACTCATTATAGCGGTGCATTATGGGATTAAATAAGTGCACGTGATATTGCATATATACACATGGCTGTCCCCTCAAATTTAGCTGCTTCAGGTGTGATTAATTTGGATTGGAGCTAAATTCTAGGTTTGTGGCCCTCCAGGAGCAGTTTTGGACCTGTGTTAACTTTTTTTTTAATCTCTCCTCAGGTGATCTCAGGATGCTTTTGTGTGATATCTACCCCAATGTTGTGGTATCTCTTCTAAAAACGGACCATTCCTGCGGTGCTGAACTGGTACAGGAAAGCTGTGTGGACAGTGATAACTTGGATTCACAGGATGATATAGTCATTTTTAAATTTGGCAGACAGTTTAGTGTAAAAAGGGGGCAGAGTATTGATGATTACAGTATGTTTTACATTGGCCAGGAAGGCCTGACTTTGACAAACTTCATGATGACCTGGAACCATTGTGCCTTCAGCTCATTCAATCCAGAAACGTGCACAGGGCGAGTGGAATCAGTTAAAATCAACAAGGCACTGATGAAACGCTATTATGCCATTGAGCGGGCTAAAGATGCCAGTGTGGTCGGTATTTTGGTGGGAACCCTGGGTGTCGCCAATTACCTGACCATCATAGAGCAGCTGAAAGACATTATTAACAAAGCAGGCAAAAAGAGCTATATGTTTGCAATGGGAAAGATCAATGTTCCCAAGCTTGCCAACTTCTTGGAAATTGATGTTTATGTGCTAGTTGCCTGTCCAGAGAACTCACTGCTGGATTCAAGTGAATTCTACAGACCTGTGGTGACTCCCTTTGAGATGGAGTTGGCTTGCAATAAGCAAAGAGAGTGGACTGGAGAATATGTCACAGACTTCAGAGATTTACTGCCTGGTATGATATTGCATAATTTTAACAAATCATACTATAGAGCAATAGAAAAGCATTGTGATATTGACATGGTGTTGCTTAAAATGTTCATACTAATAACATGGGCTTTGAATGATGTCAGTGTTCATATATGGTATCATTCTGAGCATCTAATACGAAACCTGTATTATAGGTGGAAGCAGCCATGTGGTTTTCCCTGAACCAAACCAGTCTACCACTGAAGAAGAGACCACAGATGTCTCTCTTATTACAGGAGCTCTGCGAGCCTGTTCCACCACCTCATCTGAGATCATAAATGGCGCATCAGGGGCTTCTTCACTTGTGCCCAGGAATCAGACTCTCACTGTGGCCAATACTAACACTGCAGGTATAGAGTCTGAGGCCATGCTGAACTGTAGTTGCGGTACTAATTCCGCCACTTTTTTTAAGAAAAAGTTTGATTCATGCAAATGCAGAATATGATCATGATCTTTTTGTTTTGCAGCATCATTTTTGGCTGGCCGTAGTTGGCAGGGACTGGAGCCCAAACTGGGGCAGACACCAGTGGTGAAAGCTGCGGAGGGACGGAGAGGCATTGCAATCGCTTATGAGGAGGAGGGTGTGGGTAACAAAGATGCTTTAACATCTCCTCAAAAATCATAACACTCATTTACTATTGGACTGTCACATAAATCAAAGGACTACTTTCACACTCATATCACATGAATCACATCAGTATATTGAAGAGGATTTAATTGTCAGTAATAATACATCTTTTGGGGATATGTTTTAAGTCTCTTGATAATGCAAGTGTTTCTTTTGCTGTTGGTCAAATATCAAGGAAGGTAAATATAATAATGTTTGTTAAATACATGAGTATGAAGTTCTATTGTGCTACCAATACGGTAGCAAGCTATAGAAAGCAAATTGAATAATAGAAGAAAAATGTAACGGCTGTAAAATGTGCTTTAATGTTGTCTTTTTTTATGTTATTCAAAGAATAAAACTCATCTTTCTGCCTTTATCAAAATATGACATCAATATGTTATGATGTGTAGTATGACGTACTACACAAACAAAGCGGGATATAAAGATTAGTTTAACGATATACATGTTAAAAAAAAATAAGCATGCCAAATATGTGTAAATCAACATTCAATCACATTACTGATCCCCATTAAGTGCTTTAACAAAGGTTGATGGGAATATGCCAATCTTCCCGTTGCATTGACCCTCAAGCCACTCGTCATTGACTGAAAATGAAAGAAAAATCAGAAATTCATCTCAAGAATGCCTTATTTCATTCTGTATTTTATGTCCATATTAGTGAATTACTTCCTACCTTTTGAGAGAATTGTGATGATGTTTCCCTGTTTGAAAACCAAATCTTCTGGGGTAGTAGAGTCATAAGAGTAAAGAGCTACTACTTTCTCATGTGGCACACGTTTATCCTTTCAGACAGCAGTTTTGGGAAGGGCCAGAAAAGAAATTTTGGGGTAAAAGAAATGTAAGACAAAGCTGTCTTATTTTGATAATACTTTTTGTAAGGTATAGTGACTTAGCAGTTATATATAAGCTATATTATGCTGTCATTTGATCCTGTGTGAGAGTAGAGAAGTCAAGCTGTTGTACTTTACCTCTGTCACTGAACACCACAGCGTAAGACGGCCATCCTTCACACTATTCCATACAGCCTCCATTTCAGAGTCCTCAATAATCACTCTCTCATCCGAGCCTTCCTTGGCATAACTGAAAGGTACATTACAACTACATTTTTACCCCCCTGAAATATTATAATACATTGCTGGGAATGTTACAACTGATATAGGCTAGTTACCGTAAAGTTAACGTTGATGCAGGCAGCTTAAGTTTAGAGCTGATCATCTGAAGAATGAACTCATATGGTTGTCCAGGTGCAATACTGATTGCTATGGTGAACTGAAAGTGTACTTTCACAATGCAGCCTGAGAATTCACTAGTGTTACTAGTCTGTAAGGAACATAGTGGAGCTTGATCAATAATTATATTAATAATAATCAATCTGCCACAAACAATATGCCTATATCTAAAAAATTTTTTTGATATGTAATGTAAGAATTGTTTGATAGTTAATGTTAGTTGATTTCAGGTTACAGTTAATAGACTGTGATTAAGTTGTATGTAATGAAATACTGAACCTCTGCATTCACAGTTTTCAGGCCTTCTGTACCCACTGGTCTACTAGGTGGCGCTCTTCTTGGTGGAGCTGGTATTTCATCATTTACATTTACTGTTTCAATCTATAAGAGGTTGACAGTTTTTATAATGTGGGACAAAAAAGTATTTTGCTCATGAGTAGCTTCTGGAGGACAGCATCAGCTAACATGGATCTCAACTACAACATCTAAGGTGTGGTTTGAGTTTTAAATCTATATACAATTAATCTCTGTGCACCTGTATTTTGGTATTTACGCCAACATAGTATCTTTTGCTGTTCTGGAATACTGCATATTTGTTCAAAAGGCAATTACCTGCACTGGTTTTGATGTCATTGTAACAATATCCAATGGTTCGAGGAAATTATAAGGTACAAGACCTCGCTGAAAATAGTCAGAAAACAAACAAAAAAATTAAACAAAATAGGGCATTGAACATACACTCACCGGACTTTATTAGGTGCATCTTGCTAGTACTGGGTTGGACCCTTTTGCATTTAGAACTGCCTTAATTCTTGGAGGCATAGATTCAACAAGGTGCTGGAAACATTCCTCAGAGATTTTGGCCCATATTGACATGATAATATACATGCAACACGCAACATCCATGATGTCAATCTCCTGTTCCACCACATCACAATAGTGCTCTATTGGATTGAGATCTCGTATTTAGTGAAGTCATTATCATGTCCAAGAAACCAGTTTGAGATGATCTGAGCTTTGTGACACGGTGTGTTGTCCTGCTGGAAGTAGACATCAGAAAATGGGTGTACTGTGTTCATAAAGGGATGGACAACAACAACCATGCCATGTTCAAAGTCGCTTAAAGGTGCTCTAAGCGGTCATGCGTTTTTAGGCCAAAACATTTTTTGTCACATACAGCAAAGCAAACATCTCCTCACTATCCACTAGCTTCCTGTCCCCTGAACACACGGAGGAGGAGGAGGGAGGGTCTGGCTAGCCTCTATTTTGTTTGACAACACTTCGAACGTCAACAGGACGTTACTCCACCCAGGATCGCTTAGAGCACCTTTAAATCACCTTTCCTATTCTGATGCTCAGTTTGAACTTCAGAAAATAATCTTGACCATGTCTACAAGCCTAAATGCATTAATGAGCAGTTGAACAGGTGTACCTATTAAAATGGCCGGTGAGTATATGTTGATTCCCTTAGCATGCCACTGGAATGTTCTTTTGACATTAAACTCCAGCTCTCATGTCAGTTCTCATTGCACTGCCCTCTATGATAATTTACCAAAAATGTACCTTCTCATTGAAAACAACAGATGCCCAGTTGTCTGCTCCTTTCTGAAGAACAAAGACAATGTTTCCAGGCAACACAGCCAGCTCTTCTTTGGTCTCAGGAAAAAACTCATAGAGAACAGTGTGCGGCTCACCTTCAAATACCCTGTTGATTATATAATATTTACATTTACGGTCTTAAATGGATAGTTCATCATTTACTCACCCTCAAGTTGTTCTAAACCTAGTGGTCAAATTGTAAAAAAAAATAAAGGGGGATTGGAGTGACCACCAGACTCTCTCTCTCACGCGCACACACACACACACACACACACACAATCCATCCCTTTATATAGGATGGGCTACCTAAAATGGTGGCTTTTCTGAGGGCACTGAAGTGTTTAATCATTATCAACATATATTTTTACCAAAAATAACTCTATAAATGAGTTCCAAATGACACTTCCCAGATAGCAACTTTGTGTCGGCCTAAATTTGCCATGCGTGGTAAGATGATCTGGGCCACGTGTGGCGTGGAGTGATGGCACTTGGGCGGACCTCTCCTGTTTGCCAGATCCGAGCCACAAGCAGGTCATAGCAATGCCATATGTCAGCCAAGAGCAAAGAAATAAACCAGAACTGCACCTTATCTGAGCCACAAAATGAACTGAAGTTAAAGAAGACAATAAATCTCAGCAGAGGAGGATTAAACAACTCCACAAACAGCATTACAGCTTCACAGATTACTAACCAGATTGACTTCATTTCTGTCATTCATCTACAGAAGTTCTTTATTGAGAATCGACAGAAGTTTAACGCTCATGTTTGTTTCAGTTGAAGTCACTGTAATGGTGATTGGTGTTTCCATTAGTTGGGCTCTTAAATCTTATAATATGTTTGTATTCTCTGGCTGCTGTGACAGTGTGTTTGTCAAACACCTTTGCAGTAGCAAAAAGCCGAAACGAGCTCGGATGATGATTTTTAGCCATTTATGGTTTTATAATCATTGTGAAATAGCCTGAATCACTGGTGTCATTTGAATTGTGTTTTGCAATTCAGATATGAGCAATCAGCACATGAATCTCAACGATGGTGACAACAAAATATTCAGACAATCAGATCAACTCTTGACATCACAAAAGTGACAGAACTAAAAGACTAAACGACAGAACAAAAAACACAGCAAAAAATAAAAGCTTACAGTTAGAATTTAAAAAATGAATAAAAATAGAACAATTCAGCTGCATAATTTATTCATGCTGTGATGCATGCTGGGAGTTTTGTACTATTGTTCACAGCATTGCGGCATGACACTTTTGATTGTCACCATTGTTGAGATTCATGTGCCGATCCTTGATGTCTTTGTGTGTCATCTTAGAATAATAAACCAAGTAGAGTGGATCCCAGTTTATATATGCATGGGAGACTTCCTGAGAAACTAGGATGTTGAGGGAAAAGGATTCTAATGCCCCAGAATAATCACAATAAGGTGTGTAACCCTGCTGTAAAACAGTCTATACAGCACATTACATACTGCTTAATGCCCCAGTAGAGTTGCTATAGACTGCACTGAATAAAGGGTGTAACCCTGGGGCAAAAACAATTCCTCATTTGCATGAATCCATGTGAATGGGGATTTTCGATAACATTATCACCTGTGCAAAGATTTTTTTTTTTCTATTTTTAGTACATCTTTATCATCTAAACATACCTTCCCTTGATTTCACAGACAAGGCTTAAGCTAATAATACTAAAATGTATGTTTGAGCTGATTTAACCGAAAGTAACTTGCACTGACATACTTTACAATAGGTCAGTGAACATGATTTCACCAAGTACAACATGTTCCTGGATCAGCATCTTTGTTGATCCTGGAACAACATTCCAATCAACCAGATCAGATCTGAGGGACAAGTTTACCATTTATGTCAAGTATGTA
Organism: Chanodichthys erythropterus; assembly: GCF_024489055.1. Lineage (NCBI taxonomy): Eukaryota > Metazoa > Chordata > Actinopteri > Cypriniformes > Xenocyprididae > Chanodichthys > Chanodichthys erythropterus. The sequence continues at coordinate 25,713,724 of NC_090231.1, read as the reverse complement.
GGCTTACAACCTAGGTTATGGTGCTTCCACAAAAGTGTTATTCAGCTATCATTTTCCTCTGATTTTAGGGATACGTTATGGGTAGAGTTAGGTTTAGGGGTTGGGAAAAGCTTAGGACTAAATGTTCGGATAGAAATGTTGTTCCAGGATCAACAAAATGCAAAATCACGGTGACCAAATATGTCATTGCCATTGTTTTGTGTCAAGATGCACACCAGTAATGTTTTTTTTCTAGTGAATTTTTATAAAAACTACTTATATGTCCTAATTGAATCCTGGCTTAGACTAAGCCCTGTCTGTGAAACCGGGCCCTTTAGTGTTAGTTTTTCTCTTGCTGCTGAAATTGTGTTAGCTGACTGAAATGTGGAAAATGTGGTCAGGTGATGTTGAAAACTTGATGAAGTGGTTGTGTCATCGTCTAGTGGTCTAATTGTTTTTTGATTTTGTTTTTTTGATCATGTAGATGTAATGCAGTTAATTTCAACTTAATAATAGTCTTTTAATGCACTGTGGCATGAAGCATGTCACCATTGTTGAGATTTACATTTCTACGTAGAGGGTCTATGATTAGAAAGCTGTTTGGGAAGTCTTGCAGTGGTCAACCTGAAGCTTTCATCTGCACACCCACTGAAGCTAAGCAGAGTTGAGCCCAGTCTATATCTGGATGGGAGACCTCCTGAGAGACTGGGTTATAAACTGTACTGAAAAAAGTGTTAAAATAAACCCCAGAAAATAAGGGGTGTAATCCTGGGACAAAAATAATTCCTACATTATATCACATACCACGCAGTTAGTTAGTTTCCCATCACAAGTGATATAGGACTTTAATTAGTTCTCACAAGGGAAGGTGAGCATGCTAAAAAAAAAAAGAACGACATCTCGTAATTGAACATAACCAACCAACATTAATATCTACAAAACTGACCATCATTGAGATCTTGTAATCAAATAAAACAGACTGTCATTGAGATTTTGTAAAGAAAAATTGAGATCTCATCACAGAATAAAACCGACTGTCATTGAAATGTCTCAATGGAACAAAACTGTCCGTCTTTGAAATCTTTCAAAGGAACAAAATTAACCATCATTGAAATCTTACAACAAAACAAAGCTGGCCATCATTGAAAACTGACAGCCACTGAAATCTCGTAACCAAATAAAACCGAATGAATACAGCCAAATTCGAATTATTACTGCTGTAGTCAAAAACTCTCCCAACTGCTTTGCAACCAGATGCTTTAGCTTAGTTTGGCTACCTGAAATTAAGGAAAGTACTAGAGATATATTTCATTATTTTATTTCAAATTCTATTGTATTAATATTCTTTTTGGCTGTGTCAAGACTACATCTCTTAAAACAGAGCGCTCTGGTTATCATTTCAGTAATGTTTAATATTCTGGCAAAGCATACATTAATCTTTGCATTTGTTTATTTCAAAGATGTCAGGGAAAAAGGGTCAGCCCCCTAAAAAGTTTGCCAGATCAGAGGAGGAGGAGGCAGAGACGATGGAGAAGACAGTAAGGGAGACAGTTGGGGAGAAAGTAGACGAAACCATAGAGGAGACAGTGGACAGCCACCAGGTGTACATTTAAAAGTGAGTGGTCAACCAAATGGCCATTCATTACCGTAGGCACCACCAGCTCCTACTACTGGTGTTCAATTTGCAGACAGGAGAACTCATGTGCCCATCAACGTGTAACATATGTGAACAGGCATATATAAAACGTAAAGGGCATCAGGCCAAAGAACAGGCACTTCAGTCAACGAGCAGCATCATTTCTATTTGTGCTGGTCAATTATGAACAATAGGTAAAATTGAACTACTAACAAAAACTTGAGAGAAGTGGGAGGGGCTGAATGGCCGCTGCTGCAAATATATGAGTGGCTCCTTCCCTAACAGATGTAATCTCACTCAAACTTTTGATAAAACTTGAGAGCCCTGCTAAACCTGTATACATTTCTTCTGCTGAACACATATGAAAACATTTAGATGAATGTGGGTAACCAAACAGTTCCTGGTAGACACTGACTTTTGGAAGTCAGTGGCTACCGTCAACTGTTTGGTTACCCACATTCATCTAAATGTTTTCATATGTGTTCAGCAGAAGAAAGAAATTCATACAGGTTTGGAACTTGAGGGTGAGTAAATGATGACAGGATTTTCACTTGATATACACACAACAAAACAACACCAAAACTCCACAAAATGTATATACGTATATTTAAGTTTTAGAGAGTTCGAGGTTAATATGCTTTAAATAATGTTCTTCATTTTGAACATGACTAGTTTTACCTTAGTACTTCTGGGACTTTTGGTGTAGATGGAACATTGTCAACCTAAACAATAGACAAATTATGTGGTCATTAAAATAACGGTTTTGAGCATTAAAATTTATATTCAAACCTCTCTCTGTTATTCTTAATTCATACCACTGTTAACTTACTTACTCGACTCACTTGTTAACAACACTACTTACTTGAGGCTGAAGTGGAGCAAAACCAGAAAACTCATCTGAGGGTACAATAGAAGATACAACCTATGGAAAAAAAAAAATAAATAAAATAAAAAACAGTAGTCTTAATCAGTTCTGTCTAATTTAATGGCCAAATAGAAAAAGGGATAGTTTCAGTAACTGGACATAAGTTTTAGTGATTGCACATTGTATTAATTTGATAATAGGGTGGTGGGTACCTTGGCTTTTCCAAGATAGTCCCTTTTCTCTAGCTCTGCCACATAGTGCTTATTGGGTTTGAATAGCAGCCCTGCTCGAATCTCTATCAGAGGAAAGAGCTTCTGCTTCTGGAAAGAGGAAATCACAATATGTAGACATTTTAAAACAACGCATCAAGACAACCACAGCATACAATTCATGCTGTGTTGTACTATGCTCATCAGTGTAATAAAACGTTTTTTTTTCTGATGCAACAGTTTTAAAAATATGTAATTTTAATTTGTAATTAAGATGCCTACAAAGAATGACACATTCACAGTGATGAATCATGACTTCATCTGTCTTGTGAATTTTGACCTTCCTTCATCTTACACAACTTCCCACAAATACTAACTAGAACCATTAATTATGCAACGGCAAATTTGACCAATTTTTAGAAACTTAGAAACTGCAATATGTTACAAAAGAACAACAAAACATATAAGATCATGCATTTAGATTTGAGATAAAACTTAACAACTAGCTTTATATCATTGTGAAAAAAAGGTGCATTCAGTGTGCAATTTATTCAGTTCATCCATTTAGGGTGGCAACTTTATAAATTTGCATTTCTGTCAGTAATTTTCTTTTTTAATTTGAATTTTGGTTAAGATAATAATACTGATAAATGTTAAGTGGAAAACTTTAGCAGTTACAGACCAGTATGGCATCCAGAGCATGGTCAATATGGCTGAATTTGGCGTCTGCCCTCAGGTTCAGAGCAGTTAGTAGGTTCTCTTGAGCTCCCTCCCATTTTCCCAACTGAGCCTGTACCAGCCCTATGTTGTGTAGCACCTAAATGTTGCATGGGACAAAACAACTGCATCAGAGAATGGACTGGGAGCTTGTTGATTCGACTTTTGAGTTCAGCTTTAGCATTATGGGGGAGAGCCTTGCCAACACCCATAAAGTCATGTTAAATACTTTACATGTTAAGTCATCAAGTTAATCACTTGGTTCTAAGATTCTATGCACATTGTTCAATGCATAGCACAACTTTTGTCTTACCTCACAAGCATACAGTTTATATCTCAATCCCAAAGGTTTGTAATCTATTAGTTGATTTCCTCTTAACTGCTTAAATGCCTGTTGGAAGTCTAGAAGAGACTCTTCAAACCTGTAGATACAATTATGAACATTTTAATTAAGTGTCAGGACATTTCATCAAGAGAAACAGAATGTGGTGGGTTGTCCCTTATGCAAAGAAAATATATTTTCTTATATATTAACGATCACTATATATATATATATATATATATATATATATATATATATATATATATATATATATATATATATATATATATATATATATACACTCAATTATGTGGAAAATACATACTGTGATATCCATGTATTTTTATTTATATAGAGAACATAAAGCACAAATCTCATTTTCCACCTACCATGACTTTAACAAGACATCCAATTGTCCAAAAATTCAAAACTTTTAATATTTGTTTTCAGTAAACACTTTTTTCTTATATACTGTACAATTGCACATATTTCCATATATGAAGTGTGTAACTATACAAACAATAAAGTGAAAAAATGTAAACCCAAGTGTTAACTCAAGAGAAATTCCTATATTCATTCCTATATATATACTTTTTTATATGTATCAATACTGTATATAGCCATACACGGTCAATGCATACATTGCAGTATATTGAAAATATGAACTGGTTTCCCATTTATGGAAATGTATTATTTAATATATTGCATTATCTTTTCCAGTATATTCCCATATATTACTGTTTTGTATGGAGTTGTCCCCTCTTTTGAACTACAATAAAAGCATACAATATTTCTTAATTTCCTAAATTCAAGAAGAGATGGTAAAGGCCTTACTTTTCCTTTTTGTAGAATGTAACTCCTCTCTGAAAAAAGGCCACAGCCAGGTGTTCATCTTTGCCAATACTTCCATCAAATGCCTTAAGATGTATAACAGAAATAAAAGTTCCCCATAAAGAGTGAAACCACTTTTACTTCCTTTTTTTTTTTACAGCCACAAACGTTTTTTTTTTTAAAGTAGCAAAACATTTTCAAATCATAATTCAAAGATCAATAGTATTCTAATTTCTGTTTTCTTAAGTAGTATAAAGCACTGAATCTGCACGGTAACTGTACCTTTTCAGCTTCATCTAACTCACTGTTGTTCAAATAAAGACAGCCAATGTTGAAGGCGATCTTGGAGTTTTTCTCCTCGATGTTGAGGAATATCCTGAGAGCAGAGTCTGGATCTCTTTGCTCCACACAAGCCACGGCCTCATCCCACTGACGGAGGGTGCTTACAAATGACATGCTCCCTACTATTAGCAATGAACAAATGAACGCTGTTCTTCTGTGCTATGAGCCCAGCAGAGGAAATCTGAAAGTTCTTAGAGAACAAGCCCATCCCCTGCTCTCAGAGAGAGGAAGTGTTCAGCTTCACATGTCATTTGCTTCTTTATTTGTTGTTTCCTCACTTGCCATTTGAGTAAGTTCACTTTTTTTTCACTTTTGCGTTAGTAAGGCATAATTATGAATAAATTAATCTAACAAAAGGTAGCAGGCTCTTATTTTGTTATTTAGTTATGCTTTTAAGTGTGAAGCATGTTTTCTCTCTGTGGCATCATGGTACATTGATTGTATCAGATGGTAATAACTCATTAAAAAAATTATTAGCATGATACCATGTTATCATAATAATGATATACATACATACATATCAGTGGCTCATGCTTTCAGTCCATTTTAAGTTTGATTTTGACGTGACATAAAGCGGTGATATCTATCTGGGTGATCTGTTTACTTTTCAATTAGTCTTCCCATTGACACCATCATTTGTTCATTCAAACTGATGAGCGGAACGTGCAGGTAAACAAGAGGCGGGATTTATCGCACAAACCAATCATAACCAATTACATCCAATCACAGAGTGATGGAGACATTGCCTCCTCTCACATGACTTTCCCCCATTCATTCTCAATTACCCCCCACAAAACCCACCGCACACCGGGGGTCTGATGATTTTCTATGGTTTTCTATGAGAGCAAAGGGAGGCATGACTCCTGCTGTAGCTTTACCTGCGGGTGTCGCTGTTGGGCAGTGTTCCTTAAGAAATACGAGTGACTTGCACTCTTTTTAATGTCATAATTTGTAATATTTGTGTTGTTTTATATGTAATATGGATTATTTTCTCATCCTATTTTTTTTTAGGAGGCACTGCCTCCCTTGCCTCCTCGAAGGAAATGCCCATGATACATATATACCATACCAAGAACATGATCTTTTTTGTTTGTTATTTTGGAGTCCAGTTAAGAGAAGTGCACTATTATGAAAACATTTTATTTGAAATATTTGAAAAGTTAGTCTGTAGAGATTTAGGTAGTGTGGAGTGTCTGTTTTTTCATTTCCAAACAGCCCTTGAAATTATTTTGAATCTATACATTTTTCAAAAATAATAAAATTAAAATAAAATTAAAAATACCCAAAACGGTCTGTTAAATATACGTTTGTGATGCCCTTGAATTATTATTTTTTTCATGTAGCTTAGTTACTATTGCATCCTTGTTTGTATTCATGTTGTTTGTTGAATGTTTTAAGAGCCTACTGAATTGTTTTGTATTTTTTTTTTTTATAATTCAATTTAAAAACCTCAAGGTACAACCATTGGCGCTGGTTGTCCGAGCAACCGCTGGAGCTACTGGGAAGAGGAAATAGCCACTCCAGCTCTGAGTTCGCTACGGTATGTGATACATGGCATTTCCTGTCAGTGTAAATAGACAGTCGGCTGACATGGCATCACTTACAATCCACGACTGCCTTTGAGTCAACAAAAGGACATCTAACGAAGCTTTCTCCATGAAAGAGCCGTTCTTCACTGCAGATGCATGCTGCGGTGGGTTAACGTGCTGATGTTAGCAAGCTAACATGGACCTTGGATCAATGCTGTACAACAGTTTGAAAGATGTAACGTGGAGTACGACGACACTACCTTTGGACAGACTTGTTAGTGCCTACAGACTACCACAGATCGTGAATTTGGACAGCGGTAAGATTTGTCCTGAGTTGTGTTGGTGTTGTGTGCAACAGCGACAGCTGCGCGTGGGCGGGCGCGCTCCAGTGGAATTCCAATAATTAGCCGCTTCGCGCGCTAGGCTAACGAGAGCCTACACTCCATTAACACACACAGCGGTATGCCTTTAAACCGGGGTCTCTACCGACATCGTGGACACAGTCGACATTAAAAGTGATGCATGTTTGGTTGTTCTGAATCAGTTAAAGACCAAACAACCAAATAAAACGCGGAAAAGAGAGGCATGGATGTTAGCAGGCTAACGCAAATTAGCCAGAGGCCAGAGAGTTAAAAAAAAATTGCATGCAGTCAAACACCGACCTTATAACGTTTAATTTTTATTATCTACTTCAAAACTCCTTGATTTTTCGAACTAGACCACAATCCCCGCAACTTCCTCAATTCTGAAACTTTAGGTGCTTTTTATACTTAAGAAATTAAAATGTGTGAAGCTCTAGTAATAAAGGCTTAATGGATTTGTTTATTTATCAGCGTTTTAAGTGCTTAAAATGTAAACTCTAAATGCTGTTGTGTGTGAGCTGAGCTGAGCTCAGTGCTGTGTGTAAAGATGGAGGAAGTCGTAATATCAGGGGAACTAGATCATTATCGTTATGGGAACTAGGGCATTATAATCAGACTCACTGACTGAACCCTTGTGCGCTCATTGGGTACGACAGAGCTCAAGGCACACACAAGTAACCCATCTCACCTCTTAGATTAGTTTATGTGAATGCTTTACTTACAGATACTTTTTTGACATTATATAAGCAGAGTAAATTATGACCTTCTTGTTTTTTTCCGCAACAGCTGTTCTTTAGATCAGTTTTATTGTGGACTTAATCCATAAGCACCACCATACCAAGAACATTATTTTTTTTGTTAGTTATTTTGGAGTCCAGTTAAGAGAAGTGCACTACTATGAAAACATTTTATTTGAAATATTTGAAAAGTTAGTCTGTAGAGATTTAGGTAGTGTGGAGTGTAGCACCACTTAAGCAAATTGCTTCTTTGCTGTGATTTTTACTTTTTTAACTTTGACAAAACAAAACATTAGTAAGGTCACTGTTCCACATAGTGATGTCATATTGTGTTTCACCTCAGGGGAATCGGTGGAAGGGCTGAGAGAAAATGACTACCTCTTGATTCATTCATGCCGGCAGTGGACCACAATTACCGCCCATAGCCTAGAGGAGGGCCATTATGTCATCGGACCGAAAATCGAGATCCCTGTCCATTATGAGGGTAAGCCACTCAGTTGTTGTAGTGCAGCATGAAGAAACGTCTTGTTCTTTCTCACACCTTATGTGTATTTCCATAAGTAAGTGAAAGGAAATAAAAGTTAGTCTCCTAGGATACACTGTTTTATTGCTACTTATTAAAACAGAATGCTGTTGTATTTCTCATCTGCTTTTAGTTGGGTGTTCATTAGCTAATTGGTCTCTTCATATTGACATTCCTCTTGCTATGGAGAGGGTCAGTTGGCCACTTAAAGGAAACAAGACCTTCATCTGAATTACAAAACCCTGGATTTGGTTCATATAGATCTATTTTCCTACTTCTTTCACTTTTGCAGTGTTTTGACCTGTATATAATTTGTCAAAATATTATTTCAGTTCAAGGAATAAAAAATGAACAGTTGTATCAATTAATTATATTCAAATCTAAATGGGAGTTGTTTGATATGCCCAAATTGATTTAATTTATTTTTTCACTTTAAGTGGAAATGTCCTGGCAACTTGAAATCCAATCTATTTGAAATTATATATTGTATGTTTATGTTACTGAAACAATGAACATATTGACACCGTACTAATGCTGCTTTATCATTGTCATGATGTTCCATAATTCCTCTGTATGTCTCAGGCCAGTTTAAGCTGCTGGAGCAGGACAGGGACATCAAGGAGCCTGTGCAGTACTTCAACAGCGTGGAGGAAGTGGCCAAAGCATTCCCTGAGCGAGTTTATGTCATGGAGGAAATAACCTTCAATGTCAAGGTCTGGTTTTTTGCTCATGGCAGCCACTAGCTACATTTACATGGACACTTTTTGTTATTTTAGTTGCAATTAAATCATCCTGATTGTTAAATCCAAACGTAGTGTTAACATGAACGCTAAATAAAGTGATCGGGTTGAAGTTACAAGCTTTAAATCGGAATTGAAGTTTTTTTTTTTTTTTACATGCACACACTGCACGAATATACAGGGTTTTCCACTGTTTGAGCATACTATTCTACTAAATTTCTTCTTTTCTTTGTTTTAAAGAGAAGACTTAAAGGTGGTTAAGAGGATGTTTTGTTTTATACATTTTTGCAATATTACTTGAAACTGTCTTTACTAACTGATAATAGACTATTTATTAGGTGCACTGAAAGTAATAATATTAATATACATCATCTGTGCATGAGGTAGGGCCTTAAAAACATCAGCCAATCGTTTATGCGATCATCGCGTAAACGATTGGCCCTCTGGCTTGTCAATCACTGCTGTGACGTTCCTTGTGAGAGACGAGCGCGGCTGCGTGCTCCAGTAACTTTCCACACTCTACATGCGCTGCATGCAATGTTTTTGTCAGGAAACAGGAGTAACAACTGCAGATTATGAGTTACCTGCGGTGGGTCCGACATAATGAATCCACTAAGTGTGTGCGCGGCTTAGCGATTGTAAGGCCGATTATGAATGTAAATTGATACTTATGACTGATCGTGCTCAAACGCGTCCAGTCGGAGCCAGTTGTGTTCAGTCTGTGATTACAGTCGGTGTTCAAATTCCATGTGAAAGTATATAAATCTGCTTCAGCAACAGGAAACTATCGCTGTATGTTGAGCAAGTCAGAATGTTTTAGCTAGTCGTAAAATGTGTGCCCGGCTTAATAACACAGCGAATGCCGGTGGTAAACAAACACTCGTGCACGAGTTTTGGGAGGCGTTCACTTGAAATGAGCTGTGAAGGAGGGGGATTGTTCTTCTGCATGCGCTCATTTCAAAAACTCAGTCGACGAAAACATCCTCTGTACCACCTTTAATATCTATATTGTGTCCTAATTACGAGACAGTGAGCACATGAACCGTTGTCGTGCTGCTTATATATATATTAAGCAGTTAAACACCCCTTCCTGCACCCAAAACAAGGTGTCTGTGGATGAAAGTCCGATTTCCTGCTCCACTTCACAGACGATGAGTGAAAGGAGAATTTTAGAATGACACTTCATTCAACAACAACAACAACAGTATGTCCCTTATGTCATACGTCATTGCACCATTTCTATGTCATTTCACATGCGCAGTACTTTCCAGTTTCAGTTTTAAAGTGTTTACATGTCCTCTTGATCGGATTAGAAGTTTTAAACCACCCCTTACAACCCGAATGAAATTGTAATCATATTTGGCCAATTCATTCCGATTGACGTGGTTAGATGTGACATTTTCATTCGGACTGTGCTAGTCGGATTACAGTCGGATTATTTGGGTCCATGTAAACGCAGCTACTCTTTTTGATTTAGATCTTTATCCAAATGGATTCTCAGGCATTGTATTTGTAATTTGAAATGTATATCTGTTCAACATTGATTAGTCTTAATTTTGAACGCTTAGCTCACACAAAAATAAAAATTCTGTCAATAATTACTCACCCTCATGTTGTTCCAAACCCGCAAGACCTTTGTATCAGTCCCCTACGCAGTAAGCACAGTGCAGCGCTTCCGGGTTCTACACCAGAACGGCGAATAATTATTGGCCAGCTCCTGCGTCAGCATCACGGCCATGTGTCGTGAACCGCGTCGGCCAATACTGAGCTGGCGTTCTGACGTAGAACCAGGAAGCACTGCACTGTGCTTACTGCTTCAACTGAGTAGGAGACTGACTGGGAAGAGAAGAGATTGTTGAATATTGTTGTTATTTTTGTTTTGTTTTTGCACACAAAAAGTATTCTCGTCGCTTCATAAAATTAAGGTTGAACCACTGCAGTCATGTCGACTGTTTTAACGATTCTTTAGTACCTTTCTGGCCCTTGACAGTGGTAATTAATTTGTCTATGGAGGAGTCAGAAAGCTCTCAGGTTTCTTCATCAAAAATATCTTAATTTGTGTTCCAAAGAGGACCGAAGGTCTTATGGGGTTTGGAACGCCATGAGGGTGAGTAATTCATGACATAATTGTCATTTTTGGGTGAACTAACCCTTTAAGATTTGCGGCAGTCAAAGGTCTTCTGGCTGACTAGCATTATTTGACTATTTTTTTTCTGTGATCTGTTCAAATTGCTTTTTCTCCTAGATGGCATCAGGAGAATCCAATGAGGACACTGAAGTCTACAACATCACACTTAGCACTGGGGATGAGCTGACACTAATGGGCCAGGCTGAGATCCTCTATGCCAAAACATCGCGAGAAAAATCACGTTTCAACACTATCTTCAAGCGCATCGGCAAGCTTAACTCCATCAGTAAGCTTGGCCGTGGAAAGATGCCCTGCCTTATCTGCATGAACCACCGCACCAATGAGAGCATCAGCCTGCCTTTCCAGTGCCGCGGTCGCTTCAGTACCTGCTCCCCACTTGAGCTGCAGATGCAGGAAGGTGAACACACTATTCGCACAATCGTGGAGAAGACCAGGTTACCTGTGAATGTCATGGTGCCCAGCAGCCCGCCACGTAATCCGCATGACCTCCATTTGATCCGCGAAGGCCATCGCTATAAGCTTGTCAACATCCAGACTAAGACAGTGGTGGTGTGTTGCGTGTTACGTTCGAACAAAATACTGCCAGTGCACTTCCCCTTGCACGTGTCTACAGCACTGCCACGTTTACTGGTGCCTGAAGGGCTGCTTCAAGGAGAAGCCTGGCTGGAGACAGTGGTCCACCGCTGGTTTGCTTACTGCCAGGAGCAGTTCGACATTGACGACTACTCTAGGGCAGTCCGTGACGTGCGGGTAGACTGGATTGAGGACGGAAAGAGCCCCAAAAGTAGCATCTGTGGTACAGGAATCTGCAACAGCAGTGGAAGCGGGAGCAATGGCTGCCCCTCACATGTGCATTTGCCAAGCTCTCTAAGCTCAGCCCGAGATGAGCTGACACAGTCATTTCATCGCCTGTCTGTCTGTGTCTACGGAAACAATCTCCATGGGAACAGCGAGGTGAATCTTCAGGGTTGCGTTAGCTTATGTGGAGATTGTGGGCCAGCAGAACCACCGGATGCAGATTATCTGTTTCCTGAACTGCTGGAGAGTTCTTCAGGCTCCCTTAAACCAGATGTGCCATACGAGGAGCTTTGGATGGATCATATTAAGAATCCCGGACCTGTGCTAGACCACACTGAGGGTGTCCGGGGAAACTCTACGGTCTCTGGCTGCACGACTGTACTGCCATTCTCCACAGCAGGTCCTACAAGTGCACTGCTTGGCACAGATGTCAATCTACCTCCACCTCCGGTGCCTCCAAAGTCTGAAGCTGTGAGTTCATTTTTACTAGTTTAATCTTAAGTCTATTTAAAAAATTATTTTTACTCAACATTTGCACAAATCTATGCTGTTGTAAAAACGTTTGGTCAAAAATGTTTTTGTTTGTTTGTTTGTTTCTTTTGTTCATGATCATGTGAATACTGGAATAATGGCTGCTGAAAATTCAGCTTCGCCCAGGAATAAATGACATTTTAAAATGTATTCATATAGAAAACATTAAATAGGAATGGTATTTCACAATATTAATGTTTTTACTGTATTTTTGATCAAATAAATGTAGCTTTGGGGGCATGAGAGACTTCTTTCAAAAACATTTAAAGAATTTTAACCATAGTGTATATTATTTTTGATAACCTGTAAAAAATATCTGGGTTCAGATGGTCATGTAAGGCAATGTAGAGTTAAACTTCTTTGCAAGCAATAGTGATTTGTGAGTGAATTGTTCTGTTGAGTCAGTTCTTTTGGTTTAATTTCTAAAAATCCTTATCCAGTAAAACAAAAGACTGGAAAAGTCATTGCTCAAAAAGAGTGAAAATGCTGAATATAAAGCTTACACTTGATACACCTGATCAAACAATCCATGATTTTAAGGCTGTTTGCAGGTTCCACACTCAGAGACAAGGCAAAGTTTATTCTGTGCTTACATAGTGACTTATTTGTATACTCTGTTGGTCATTCAGTGAAGGTCTAATTCTTTTCCAAGTAGGAACAAAGGTTAAAATTTCATGTGTTTTCAAGGCCTTGTTGATAAATTTGCAGTCTGTCTCAAGAAATCTGTATCTGTTCACTCCCCTAATAATATAATTGTAATATTCACATTTTAGAGCCCTTTTTTTTTTTTTTGCAGGTGAAGGAGGAGTGCCGATTGTTGAATGCTCCACCGATTCCACCAAGGAGCTCCAAGCAGGCAGGCTCAAGCAGTGCCACAGTGCCATACCCTCCTGCCAAGCCACGTCAGGCAGATACCCGCTCCCCAAGCCCAACACTATCCTATTACTCGTCTGGCTTACACAACATGTGAGTTACGCATTGTTTTGATTGACAAATGGACATTAGTTTTTATGAACTGCACTACTTATAATGACTGAACGATCCTCTTCTCCCTTCCCTGTTCTCCATCCCTCAATAGAGGTGGAGAGGGTGAATCACAGAGTGAATCAGATGATCAGAACCATGCATGTTACCCATGTAACTGGATCAGACCAGATGCCAATGAAGGCTCCAAGCCTCTCCCTTGCCTCAGTCCTTCGGTAGATGCCTCTTTCTCCCGCCTTTCCTGGCCTAACGATTTCTGCGTGGGTGACTCGTCTAAAGGTGAGGACTTCACGTCGATTCACTGCAGGAGTTACTCCAGTTATCCTCGGAAGAGGACCCCTGGTACTCCTAAGGCTTGTCCTTCAGGCTTGTTAGACTGGCAAGCAAATTGTGATGGAAGTGCTGTGGCCTCCAAGGCCCAAAAGTTTTCCCAGTCTGCCCAGTTTTGCACCAAGTCCACCAGCTACACCATGGAAATGTGCAGAGACAAATCCACAGAGGAATGTAACACTAATCAAAGCCAGTCCTGCCCTATCTTGCCTCCAAGAACCCCTAAATGTAACGATACAAAGAAAGACGAGTGTGCTATTACAGCCACGGCTGATGTGGATGTTCTGGAACTTGAGTCCAAAAGCTGCTTGCTTGAAAGAGAGCATCACGGCACTACAGATGTGTTCTCCATTTCCTGTCCTGTAGCTACAGGCTTGTCTTGGCAACCACCAAGTAATCTATCAGGTATCTCCATTGAGGAGGTTTCTAAGTCACTACGGTTTATTGGTTTGGCAGATGATGTTGTCTCTTTGTTTGTCCAAGAAAAAATTGATGGAAATTTGCTCCTGCAGCTAACCGAGGAGATTCTGTCAGAAGACTTTAAGCTTAGCAAACTTCAAGTGAAGAAACTCATGCAGTTTATTAATGGCTGGAGGCCAAAAATGTAAGGCTGAACAAGCAAGCCAGTCTAGAGCAAAACATGCAATGTGCTGCAGGGATACAGCAGCAAATATGGGCCTTCAGTATTGCATTAGACAGTTTTGTATCTCAATGCTATGCAGTCTTATAATGATTTTAATAGCCATTCTGTTTAATATATACATGTATATAAATCTATATATTGATTGCTTTGTGTATTAACCTGTACCCATCTCTGTAATCTCTCTGACCTTACGGTACCTGCACAACAGACTTTATTTGCTCGAACCCAAAGCCTTTGAAAAACCTGAAGGTATTCTGACCCAATCCAACTGTGGCCTAAGTTTCTTTTGTTGTTGATCAATAAAGATGATTGACAATCGATTGGGTAATTTCTTTACTTGAACAAATATAACTTTTTGCTTTAGCATATGTAAGGAATAATTGATGACGGGTCGTTGAATTATTCTGCTGATACTACGGTTACCACACCTCAAGACATTTGTCAGGTTTTTGTCCTTAAAATGCTCATGTGTAGGACTAATTTCTTATGCATCTCATTCCATGCCTCTTGCTAATTCCAAAACATCATTTTAGAGCTAATGGAGGCTTGAGCCATTGATAGCAGATTAATGCAGTTAGTTTTTTTTCATCTGCTTACACACAAAATCTTTACTTGTCAATTTCTGAAACCTGACACTCAAACACCAGAACCACACACCAAATCTGCAAAACCGTACACTAATTCTTGGCCTTCGACTCGGTTTTCAATTTCATAAAACGCACAGTTCTCCATGTAACACACAAATCTAACAGGAAGTATCTTGATTTCCTTTTTCAAACACAACCAATGTTTGTCCAACTACACATGGTTGATGTATTTCTTTTCTTTCATATTGTGTAATACTGTATTCACAGCCACAAATGCTTACAGTAAAAAAATAAATAGTTTGGTTTCAATCTTGCTTTCGTGTTTACCTGGAACTTTTCAACATCTCAGATATGTACATAGGAGCTCATGAAAGAAGAGCTTTAGGATTTGAACAACTGTGTGTGTATGAAATATGCAAAAATAGAATATTATGGCCAAGGTGTTTGCAACATAAGACAAATATTTGCTTTTGAGATGCGTTTGTGATATTTTTAATGCAGTGAGATGCGAGGCATTTTGCATTTAGTGTGTGCAATTCTTGGATTTGTGTAAAGTTTTGAAAAAAAGAGGCAACTCTTTGAAAATGTTGAGATGCACATTCTCAGGTAATTCACACATGCTTAATCTTTCTCTCTTTACAGTTTTTTTCAGCTGCTTACACACAGTGTTTGGCAGACGCATCTCTACTACTAGCAAAACTAAGTTTATCTGCTTAAAGGGCAAGTTGGTTCTTTTGCTGTTGCAAGCTGTAAGGAGTTTTGAAATAACTGAAATCATTTGGCAAAGTGATATGAACATGTAATGCAGTCAAGACCTGCCTGGAACTACTTTAGCCGTTCTTTTCAGGGAAACGCATCACACACCCTTTAACATTTATCAACCAATCAGTTACATGCAACAGCCCTGTAGTACAAGAACTACTAATATTTGCACCCCATTCAAAATAATATCATTAACCAAGTTGTAACATACCAAACAACTTATGTTAGTGGTTATATCACTTTCTCAATGTAAATGAAAATGCTGCCAGCACCATCATTTTTACCCAATGATTAATAAAAGCTGATGTGATAAAACAGAAGTGAAGAGGATGAACTCTCACCCTTTCATATCAGTTCATACACTTTGACATGACAATGTTGACAGTGGCACAGATGTTTATTTGATGACTGGATGCCTTTAATGCAGTGCAATAGAAATTGACAACTGTGTGCTACAGTTTTTCCTTCATAAACATCACACCTGTTTAGTGTAATCTTGTTACATTTTGCAGTATAGCTGAACATTGCTATAGAACAGTCATCTGACAGTAGCTGTGGTTCTGAAAGCCTTGTCTTCACACTTAGAGAAAAGGGTTACAAAATTTTGAAAAATACAAAAAACATCTACCTGGACTTCATTATGACATCCACTATTTGGTTCAAATCCATGGTTCCCAGCCTACCCACACCCTGCCCAATATATTAGGGTCAGTTGCTTGATCGAGCAAGCAATCTACCTGATCTTCAACGTTCAGATCTTTCTCATTGTGTCGAGCTCGTATGTTGTGTTGTTCTTCGCCTCGAGCAACAGCCAACAAGCCCTTATACTCTGGGGTCTTCTCAAATCCGAGACAAAGCTCCTCACTAGAACATTAACCAATCAACATGGTTAGAAATGTCTTTCTGTATAAAATACAACTGGAACATTCTTATTTTGTCCATGAAGAAAATGGTTTTGAAGTCTTTACAAGAATTAAAAAGAAAAGTATTTACTTAATTACAAAGCATCATGATGTGCTGCCAAAGTAAATGTTTAAAACGGTCATGTTTATTTGCCAGAAATCCACAAAAATAAGTTCTGAGTTTTGTGGTTGGACCTACCTTGTTATAACCAAAGGATTGGCTCCCTCTAGCTTCCGGCGAGCAAAGCTGACCTTCTGTAGAGGGAACCAGTTTATTTCTTTGGTGTCCACACTCTCTGTCCAGGTACCTCCTTTCTTCAGCTGCTTCAGCTCAAAGTTCTGGAACATGAGGAATAAGGGTGTTATATTTCACTGATTCAATAATGTCTAAGCTTGTTTTAGACATCAACTCTTATGTGGGGAAACTAGAAAATGGAAAATGTGAAACAGGTCTAAATTGAGGACAGAACACTTCGATGATTACATTGAGGGCAATGTGGCAATAAGGAAAGCAAGCCATTTGTTTCTGCAGGATTAAAATCTACCTTCCAGTCCAGTGAAGGCTCCTTCACAAACACATCCATGGTGTTGAGCAGCAGGTCTGGGTCATCTCTGAAGGCTCGCAGTGAGTGTACCATCACACTCTGGATGAGGCCAGACTCGGCCATGGGTCGCATCAAGTTCATAAACTGCCGTGTCAGTCTAAATGGCATCAGTTCAGGCACTGGAAGGAACTACATGCAACATGTAACAAGTTATTGTCCTCAAATCTAACTGAACCATCATCAAGTCAAGCTGTTCATCAATCTTTTATCTCTAAATTAGTACAGTAACTATTTGCAGCTGTGCTTCTGTCACCTTACAGAATCATTGTCTGTCAGTCAAACATACTAATGAACACTAGACAAAAAAATCCACCTGTGTGGCTGATCCAAAAGCATGACCAAAGTCAATGCCGATCATTCCGCCCGTCTCTGTGTTGATCATGAAGTTAGAGAGATGCCGATCACCAATGCCCAGAATCCAATGACTGATGCAGAGCACGGAATGAGAGCTGCTGAAATGGGACCGTAACGAAAGGAAGGCTTCTGGTGTGGTACTCATCCTCACAAAAGCACGCCTGAAAACAAGCATTCATGCCATCATTAATTCTTTTTAGAATGAGGACAAATACCATCATTGTTAGATTTAAACAATGTATAATGCAGAAATATGGCATACTTTAACAAGTCATCAGGCACCATCTGCTCTAGTCTCCTAAAGTTGTTCACAGTGTCCACACGTTTTGCTTTCCTGTAGTGTAAACGCATTAAGTATTAATATGTTTTAAAGCCATTGTAATATGCTGAGTTGCACTGACCCATGACAAGTGGTCAAATGAACTGACGACTTACTTGTACAATTCAGCATATCGTCTAATGCCGTCCACCTTTCCAGCAACTTTGCTGATCCAGTCGTCATAGGATTCATTGGGCCTAAAATACAATAAAACAAAGTAACACTTGATTCATTCAATGAAGAGTACCAGTTGATCTGCAAGGTATGAAAGAAGAAACCTTTTGCTTTATTTGCTTAGGAAAAGGAATAAATATTCACTTCATGATTGTCCTCTGCTCCTGTTCAGTCCTTCTGCTGGAGAGAAAGTCTTTCAGAGTGCAGGTGTTCTCCATCCATTCAATCAAGCCAATCCTGTAAATGTCAGCAGACATTTGTTAATAACCCTTAAAAAAAAAGCACACAAGTTGAGTGAAGAGAAGCACATCCTAGTACCTGCTGGTGATGGGAATGACCTGGTAAGTGCGGAGTGCCAGGTTCCGCTGAGAACAGGCAGTGTCCTGACTGAGAATCATGTTCATCACGCCAAAGAGCTGCTCAATGCGCTGGTCCTGCCGCAGGTCCTCCCCGCCCTTCACTAGGAACGGATAATCCCGCTCGTCATCTCCCCGTATGATGATACGCTTCGGCCGTCGGATGGATGTCATAACTTTTACCTAAGGTTGAGAAGATGAACTGTAATACACTGAAACAATCATGACAAAATGACATCTAATAATAAGAACATTATTCCTCGTACCCTTTCATCGAAACCTGTGATCTTTGCATGATATTCAGGCAAAGGCTTTGATTTGCCATCATATTGACCTGTAGAGGAAAGACCAGAACCAGACAAACACTTATGCTGCATTCAGAACTTCATTAAAGTAATGAGAAACAGAATGAGATTATTTATGAAAAAGAAAGCTTTGAGCTAACCTGGTACCTCCAGTTCATTCTTGAGCGTTTCTGCTTTGAAGCTGCTCAGCCAAGGTGAATATTCCTTCATGTTCCCTGGTTCCTTCTGGAAACCTTTCATGTTGATGGCCATGTGGTCCACCTGCTGAAGGAAATTCTTATCCTTTCGCCTTTCATACAAATTGGACCCACCAGCACCAAGCAGCTTCTCCACTTCTTTACAGTATTTCTGTAACAGGCACATACAGTAAAATGTAACAGTAGACAAAAAAAAAAAAAGAGCATCTATTCAAGAAATACAAAGAAATCAGAAGAGGTCTGACAAATTATCTTCAAACAACAGAACCTATTTTAATATCTACTTTACAAAAAAACATTACAAATCTAATATGACAATAAAATAATAATGCGATAATAATTCTTATGAGTATTGTTATTACTAAATAAAATACTAAACAAAAGAAATATAACTACATTTTTTCACAAAAAAAAAAGAAAAAAAAGTATTAATAATAATAATTATTATTACTTTATTTTATAGTACAAATGTAAAATTACAATAATAATATACTAATCTTAATTTCTACATTTCAACAGTTAAACCATCAAGCTTTTATTTTGGAGGGAGCCATTAAAAACCGCAGGGAGCCATTAAAAATTACATTACAAATTTAGTAAAAAAATAAAAATAAAAAATTGGTTGCATTCCCAAATGCATGTTATAAATGACCTAAACTCAGAGGTGATGAATAATAAGCTGCATACATGCAAAAGAACACAGTGTTGCACTTCAAAATACGCACCAAATGATTTGATATCACAACTTTGGTTTTCTTAGATTAAAAGGTGGGCTATCCGTTTTTTCAACTACACTGTTTGGTAGTTAGTCGGGCCGATACCAACAACAAACGTCTAACCAATCAGCATTAGGGGGCATATGACGGTCATGGAGACAGAACAAGCAAGAGAGAGATTTGAAAAAGAAAAAAAAAAACGCAGATGCAGAAAGAGAAATGATGAGACAATACAAAAGGGCTCAAAAGAATATCACTGGAATGAAGGTTTATGACTGGGCAAGTGCTTTAGGACCCGTGTTTATATTAGAAAAGCTTTACAGTGCTGGAGAGTGCTAAGCAGGAAGGCCTGAAACAGACGCAGAGGCTGCTTTTCATTAGCCCGGATGCCAGCCGAACTTAGCCCCGCCCACAACATTTTGTGGTCGGGGAGTTCGGTCTGGACTCGATCCATAGAGGAGTAATTATGCCCGAACAGAAACTGTTCGGACCAATCACATTTGTCAGGGCAATGATTGACAGATTATCACCAGAAACGTAATCAGCCACGTCATCAAAGAGCGCTTGGGTTGAATTAGTTTACAACAATGATGGCTGTTGTAGAAGAACTGAGACGTGTAGATTCCGCCATCGCGTCCGTTATAGAAGATATCGACAGCGCATTAATTGGCAAGTACTCCGTGTATACTTAAATTCTTTTTACAACACCGGCAAAGATTGTTTACGCTCATCTTCTACTAGTTCCAGCATGTGTGCAGTTGAGTTCTGTTGACAACTATGCGTCGCTCAACATACATCACTTACTCTGTAGCTCTGATTGGTTGTAGGTCTATCCAATTAAGGTCTTTCCTGGATCGGTTGAAATACGCCCCCATAATCAAAGCCCAATGGAGCAGTATCAGACTCATATTCGAACTGGAATTGAGTATGACCACGTCAGGCTAGCTTTTCATGCGAGTAAAACTGGGTTTGAGTGTCATGATTGTCTGGGGCTGCTGTGCTGCTGACGATTAACAACAAACTCTTGTTTCTATTTACTATTGTGTACTGTAAGTTAATTTTTTGTGCTTCCTTGTCGTTCATTCATCAACTGTGCTTTATTTTTCGCGAAACATTATTTTGTTGCGTGTCAGTTGTGATACACAGACATTCACTCTCTTATTGTGTGTGTTACAGTGGCTAGATAGTAAGAGTTGAGCATGTAAACCACAGCACACTGACAACCGCTAGAGAATGCAGTGTTTAGCGTCATTGTTATTGCACTCGCCTCACATGCCAGAAGCCGGCGAGCCGGGGTTCGAGACCGACCTGGGGTCTCAGGTGGTTAGGATTGTAGAATTTAGAGTTTTGGAGGTGGAGCAATGAAGAGAGGGGTGGGGTTGATTTCAAATATCAACAATGTCCAACAGCGTTATTAAAAAAATGGATACCCCACCTTTAATCGTGCAGTCATAAGTATTAGTACTGTAAGTTGTAAACCTGAATGAATTTTCTTCGGAAAGATCCAAGTCCTGGAGACTTTGAATCACCAAGCAATCCAGTCATTTCGTCGTAGAGCTGCTTCATTTTCTTTTTGTCCATGTCTGGTTTGTCCAGCTGATTCTTCAACTCACCCCACCAGTCCTGCCAAACCATTACTTGAGAATCAAAACTACCAAAACAGGCCATAAAAATTTAATGTTTCAGAAAGTTCAAGAGGAAGTGTGTAATTACTGTGCCACTATAGACACCAATTGAAACTAAAATCTGTTTGAGCAGCTCGAAATGGCTTGACATCTCAAAAGTGGCTCAACCAGTTCTGAGATGTCAAATCTGGTTAAGCCACTTGGAGTTTGGGACATTACTCACAGGAAAAAAGACTGTACCTTGAAAAGCATGTCAGGGTTAGTAAGTTGCTGAAGGGCATTTACAAACTCTTGAATAACGCCACCTTTATCCAGTAATGACTTCAGCCTGGAACACAAAAAACACAGTTTTCATGTCTCGGTATCAGGAAGGCCAAAGTCACTGCACAGACTTTACATACTTCTCAACAAACTCCCGGTTCCTCTGACCACTCGCAGATTTCTCAAAGGTGTAGCTCTCGCTGCTGATCATGTACGGGTAGATGAGGGCTTGTGGATAGCATTCTGCGATCTCCTCTATAACATGCTGAACTGCCGTCGCCTGTGGTTTGTCAAGCAGAGCCATCATTTGACTGATCCAGCCAATCAGCAGCCAGCAAGGCACACTAACAATCTAAAAGGACAAAAAAAAAAAAAAAGAGAGAAAAGCAGATTGCTGAAAAATTAATACTTCACAAGGAGATGATGAGGCATTGTTATTGAAATCTTCAGCTTTGCTAAATGTATTACATATTTACAAATCATTTTCTGATTCACCAAAGTTGTTGAGTTTATGTTGGCCTTGTTCTATTGTTCTATCTTGTACTAAATATTGTTTTAACTAGCCATGTAAAAAATTTTGATCAGTGGATACAACAAACTTCTACTGGACACTCTGTGGTCTCCACTTTGCATCAGGGTTTATTTGCCATATCTTGCTGGTAGACTATACTATACATGATTCCTATAATCTATGAACTTTGGGCAGCAAAGGATCTCACACCTCTCTGACCATCAGGTCCAGGGTTTCTGCGGGGTACAGTTCTACAAGCTGCAGAAGACGTGGGAACTTGAGCCTGGCCTCATCTGAGTTGAGCTTCAGTGCCTTCAGCATCATCTTCACTACATGCCCAGGCAAGGACTGCAGCTTAGAACTGATTGCTAGAATCAAACAACAAAGGTGTTGTTATAAGTACATCAACTTGCACTGTAACCCACTACCTGCGTGTATGGAATCACAAAAAGGACATAATAAATCCTGTGAGACACTTGTAGGGTACTCTGTATTTATGAGAGCAGTTAGGTGCTGTACTGGTCCACAGCTGTCTCACCCTCTTCTTTCTGTTCACTCTCTCTCAGTCTTCGGTCACAGAAGTTGACCAAGGTCATGTAGGCCTCCACAATACCATGTGTATGCACATGCTGCTGGCTGAAGGACTGCTCTTCTTCTTCTGCCTTACGTGCAGCACTTCGCAACAACTCCAGAGCCTGCATCTGCAGACCCTCTACCACCTGAGCAGAAAAATAACACACACGATCATGATCCAAACTGGGGCAAGAAAAATATTTGAGGCACACACGCATCAAAATGAAAGCAAAATGATTTTTTCTCCCCCTTTTTTTTTAAATGCCATGGGTAAATTGCAGATGTCATTAAAGCATTGCTTAAATGAATCAGTATGTACTAGCATTATTAATTTGTGCACAAAATGTAAGCATAAAAATCTTGATTTCAGACACTGGACAGGCTCCTACCAGAACACTATTTCTTGAGAAGGCAAATTATTATTTTTTTGTTGTTTCACCCGTTTAAAAGGGTGCAATCATTTGCAAAACCATTCAAAGGTTTGAGATCAATAATACTTTTCTTTTTTTTTTTTTTTAATAAATTAAAACT
The DNA here is from genome assembly GCF_024489055.1 of Chanodichthys erythropterus. Classification (NCBI taxonomy): domain Eukaryota; kingdom Metazoa; phylum Chordata; class Actinopteri; order Cypriniformes; family Xenocyprididae; genus Chanodichthys; species Chanodichthys erythropterus. The sequence goes on along the minus strand of NC_090231.1, from coordinate 25,690,719 downwards.
TTTATTCAACAAGGACACATTAAATGTTAAAAACGATTTCTATTTCAAATATATGCTGATCTTTTGGACTTTCTATTCATGAAAGTAGAAGAAATGATTCTTTAACACCAAATCATCATACTAGAATGATTTCTGAAGGATCGTGTCACACTGAAAGAGTGGAGTAATGATGATGAAAATTCAGCTTTGCCATCACAAGAATTTTAAAATATATTAAAATACAAAACAGTTATTATAAATTGTAATATTTCACATATTGCATTTTTAACAAATGAATGCAGCTTTAGTGAATGTAAGAAACTTACTGACCCCAAACCTTTAACAGTAGTGTATCTGCACCATGGTGCTGCTCTTTGATTTTTCATATTGAGGACATTCAAAATTTACAACTTAAATGCCAATAATACATGTAAATCATTTTATTTGGAACATGACCCATTCTACTATAACAATTGTAATCTGTGATTACAATAAGCAATATATGCCAGAAAGCTATGTCTAAATAACTTATTACCTGGGTGACAGATGAAGCCATTGAAAGTTGGAGAATCTTCTGTACTTTATCTTCCCCGAGAGTCTCCAGAGCAGAGGGACTGCGACTTGCAGCACTGGCCATGAGGTCATAGGTGGTGCCCAGAAGGATCTTCTGGTCACGGAGCATCCGAGCAGATGAGCCTTCACTCTGACTCTCAGCATCCACTGAAAAATGCATCTATCATGAAACTTGGACTGTGACAAGGGTTGAAATGATGTGTATTTTATATAAGAGGGGATGATTCATACTCAAAAGTGGAACAGTCTTGAGCAAAGCATTGATCTTTTCTGCTGATCCAAGTCCAGCACTTCTTCTGTGAGTGAAACGGCTGAAGCTGTGGACCCAGCGAAGCAACTGGGCACTATCAGTCTTTGCATCACGGTGAAGTTCCTTCAACAGCTTGGAAGCCACCGGAAAGTTATTCTGTCACCAAAATTAACACATTAAGTTCTGCTTGTTCTTAATGCTTTTTTGTGTTAGTCATAGTGCAGGTGGTTTAAATATGAAGCATTTGATAAGCTTGAATGACTGATGTTGAAAACAATTAGATATCTATTCAACCCCTGGCCCCCTTACAGAAATAGAAAGTACACTACGAGGCACCAACAGTGATGTTTGAAAACTCTAAGCACCTGTTTCCATGCACTGTTTGCCATTTGGAGTTTCATGTTGAATTTGCAGCTCTTGACCAGCACTTCGAGTTCCTCTCCACTCGCCTGCTCTGCACCGTCCACCTCCATGCTGTTTTCAGGGGTGGAAGTCAGCCTCTCCAGAATCTTATCCAAGAAGAAACAACTAAAAAACAAAGATGAAAGCTTGGATGTGACATTTTTATATCTCTATGATTAAAGGATTAGTTCACTTTCAAATGAAAATTTCCTGATAATTTACTCACCCCCATGTCATCCAAGATGTTCATGTCTTTCTTTCTTCAGTCGAAAAGAAATTAAGGTTTTTGATGAAAACATTCCAGGATTTTTCTCCATATAGTGGACTTCAATGGAGCCCAAACGGTTGAAGGTCAAAATTACAATTTACGGCGAACCCAGACGAGAAACAAGGGTCTTATCTAGAGAAACCATCACTCATTTTCTAATTTTTTTTTTTTTTTATTGTATACGTTTTAACCATAAATGCTCATCTTGAACTAGCTCTCTTCTTCTTCTCTATTTGAATTCCAGAAGTGTAGACACTGGTAAGTGTATTACTGCCCTCCACAGGTCAAAGTTTGAACTAAATTGTCATAAACAATATGCTAGTGCAAGTATAGACACCTTAAAAGTTTGTAAACATTGCAACGTTTCCTGGTGGGCGGGGCTTAGCTGGAGGCAAAAAGAGACGCTGGACTCAATGTTGACAAGCGTAAGCTAGCATGTTTTAGGAGGGATTTATTAAACATAGATGCAGAAGAAGGTTCATAACTGTCCGAATATGTACAGTCACTGACTCTGCAGGACCGTGACAGCTATTTTTGTAAATTAACTTAAGTTCTGGATATTTCATAGACAACATATGAATTACTTTCGGGTGGTTCGGGGAATTTTGTCAAGGGTTATTGTCTAATGTAACCTAACGCTGGGCTAATTATGATTAGCAATGTGGATTATTTTAAGAAACCATTCAAAGGATGGCACACACATCTATCGCTGTATGTTTGTTTAACATTTAAGCTAGCTTGTGCGCTGAAAGTTGGCGACTTTTCACCTATAAAACAGAAACTTGCTGATTTGAACTAGATAAAACCAACACACCATTACATTACATATCAATTATTTTACCTGATATGAAGTGTGCACTGCAAACACGAGTATTATTTATGATCGTCTCAGTCCAGTCTGTACGCCGTATTGCTTTCAACCACAATTATCTTTTGATTTCTGTGAAGGAATGTCTGCCGGGATCTGGTAAAACTTTAGTTTTGAACCAAAAGTCCTGTTCCTTCTATTCTGGCAGCCAAAAACACAACAAGACGACATTTTAACGTCAAAACCTCAAACTTGTAGCGCGCCCGCTTATTTATGTTTTGCCTCCAGCTAGAGCGGTGATGTCACAGTGACGTAGGCGATAGAGTGCACCAAGGATGACGCGTTTTTGTAGGCCAACCCAGAAGTTAGCAGCGCACGGGTTCCCTCGACTGAAAGTCTATTCATTTTTCCCATAGACTTTTGGAAAATCGCAGAAAATAAGCTCTGTGTTTAACAAAGGGTTATGACACTTACATGTTTTGTCTATCAAGATAATCTTTACAAGTTGACACAACATTTATAGATTTTGAAGCCTAAATAAAGTCGTCAGATATAAAAGGCTAACAGTAGGCTATAAACGGACTACAGCACACCATGGTCGCGAATCAACGTCGTCACCACCAAGCGTCCTCAAACTTTATTTAGAAAACAACTCTATTTAAAAACATGCTCACTGATTATGATCTGTGCTGTGTATGAGTACTTATCCACTTTTTCATGAGAAATGCTGTCCAAATGTCCTGTTTGTCATGATGACGTCTAAAGTCCCCGCCAAAGGAAGTAGTCCCTTTTAGCAATTTGTTAGCAACCGCCGAATTTAAGACACAGTAAAAGTTTAAAAAAATCACAAGTGGGTTATAACTGGTGTGTTTTATGTCATAGATCAAAACATGAAAGTATTTAGAGGCTTTGTTTACCACAGACCTTATTTCAGGCGATTTAGCAAAAACCCATTCAAAAAACCCATAGACTTTACGGCGTTGGAACCGGAAGTCCTAAAATGCTAACTCGCTTCCGGGTTTTGCCTACAAAAACGCGTCATCCCTGGGGCACTCTATTAAGGGGTCTATATAACACTTAGTTCAAACTTTGACCTGTGGAGGGCAGTAATACATTTAACAGTGTCTACACTGCTGGAATTCTAATAGAGAAGAGAGCTAGTTCAAGATGTGCATTTATTGTTAAAATTTATTAAAAAATTTTTTTTTTGAATGAGTGAAGGTTTATCTAGATAAGACCCTTATTCCTCGTCTGGGATCGCTGTAAACTGTAATTTTGACCTTCAACTGTTTGGTGGCCATTGAAGTCCACTATATGGAGAAAAGTCCTGGAATGTTTTCATCAAAAACCTTAATTTATTTTCAACTGAAGAAAGAAAGACATGAACATCTTGGATGACATGGGGGTGAGTAAATTATCAGTAAATTTTTATTCGAAAGTCATCCTTCGAAACTAAGAAACTAATCCTTTAAGCTTTACATCACTTCAGACTTTTCAAGGTGGTGAACCCTTTTTTTCTACTATAATAGCACTGAGAAATCCGTATTCCCAGTGAGGTGTTATAAATTAGCAGACTTACCGAGAAGTGATGATGTCATCCCAAACATTCATAGGATCCAGTTTAGCATCTGGATAGCGGCTGGTCCATCGTCTGATCATGTTCTTGAGAGAATTCACTGAGACTGAGAGCAACATGATACAGTAATAACTTAGTCTGCTTGGAGGCTACAACATGGTTATAAATCCTCAAGCGTTCACCCAACCTCACTAAGAACAATTACTCACCCTCTCCTGTGATATAATTCAGGAAGTCTTGGATCTCCGTCAGAGCTTGGACAGACTGTAGCACAGTCAGGCGGCTGCGGTTCAGCAGCGGGTCGATACTTGAGTAGTTCTACATGATACCATGTAATGTGGAAAGAAAAATCAGGTGTGTAAATGCATGCCATTATTTGTTAAAGAAAGGGAAAAGCCCTTCTTTACAGGACAGATCACAAACTATTTAATCACAAATAGGGAAAAACAGAAGCTGTGTGTGTCCGTCTGTAACATTCTATCGGAAAATACATACTCTCTGTGAAACGACTCATTGGTTTGTTAGTTTTTATCAAAACTGACCTGCATGAAGACTTGCATGCAGTTGTTGGCATAGTACTTGGCCCTGTCATAGTCTTCTTGCAGGATGTACAGTAGACTCAGTTCCTGACTGTAATGGGTCTCCATGATGACTTTGTGTTCTTCCATCTTCATGGCAGCATCGACAAAGCTGAGCAGATCCTGGGTTCTCTCGCCCAGCTGCAACTGCTTCAACATACTACGCATCATGTACTGCAGGTATGTGTCCTATTAGAGACATAAAGAGAAGCAATTACTGCAGGATATTATATCATTTGATAATGGCTGAGTTTCCAGATGAGATGATGATTCAATAATCATCATTACCCTCCTTGTGGTGACAATCCATGACAATACAGCTCAAACTGAAAATGTTCAAAATTACTTAAAAATCGTACCACATAAAACGGCTCTGTCCACATTTTTTCTAGATTGACGGGTGAGTTGTCGTCAATGTTGACTGTGGCACAGTATTGCAGAGATTTCCACTCGGTCAGGTGATTATAGGCCTCCAGCGCAGCAATCTCCCAGAAATCTTTCTCTGTGTTTGAGGGCTCTCCATCATTCCAGTCCTCTATGTTCAGAGCCTAAATCAAAGCAGCACATCACAACTGAACTGACAAGGTCAGCTATAAAGCACTCAGCATAAATGTCAGATTTTCAACTTCTTTTTGAAAATACATTTGCATTTACAGAAATTCAGATACATGTTCTGATATGCAGAAATAGCACCACAGTATAAACACTGAATATTGATAAATTATAATTCTCTAATAAGAGTGTCGGAATATACCAGTATTGACGGTGACCGTGATATTTAAAAAATGAAATATTGAAGTAATTTTGATACTACACATACTGTCATAAATAATCTAGAGGTATAGAATAATCCAGCATAGAATGTCTAAAGTGGACCATCAAAATAAAGTGTAACCAAATAATTTCAGAGGAGAGGACAGATGAATGCTAGACACTTTACACACATACAAAAAAGTTAGCTTGCCTTTGTGGGAGTTTTTGGGATTCTGTAAAAAAGACGGGGTGTTACAGACCCCAGTGTGCAGGAAGTGACGATCAACAAAGTTCTTTTTTATGCTTTTGTACAGTTAGGGTTACAAACTCTCTGCCTCTCTACACTCGTATTGTGATTCAGTTAAAGATGAATTTAACTGACAGAATTATCTATTTTATGCTTTTTCCCCAAAACATTTCTATAGATATTGCGATAATATTGTTATTACGAATTCTTTTGGCCACTATAATCATGTAGTGAAAATCTGATATTGTGTCTTGTACTCTAACAAACATTTAAAATCAATTTAAGCCAACATGCATATTCTGTTTATGTTCCCATGGTTTGTTTGTAACCAAGAAAGCACATCAATACCTCATTGTAGAGCTTCACAGCTTCAGCATAATCACTCTTTGCCTCTGCTTGCAGGGCCGTGAATGTTATTGACTTTGTACCAATCTTGCCGCTAAAGATTCCCCTGACTACATCATAATCTCCCAAAGACCTGTAAAGTCTACAGAGGAATATGAATCAGTAAACAACTGATGAACATGGTGAATTCTTCAAACATTTATAAGGGAGTTTTGAACCTACTTGGCGAGGTGGATCCATCTTTCTGTGTCAGGTGGCAGCTCTCGTTTGCCTCGTGCTCGTTTTGATGGAGGTTCCTCTGATGTTCCAGTGCCACGAAGCAAACTCTCCTCCAGTAACAGGATGCCCATGGGCTGCTGCAGACTGGCGAGACAGCTGGCACTGACAAGAGCCGGCTCAACACCAAGAAGGGCCTTATGCTGATAACTCATGTCCTGTAATGTAATGTATAAAATGTGTTTGCATAAAGGCAAATACAATTACAATCTACTGCCTAGCTTATAAACAGAGCCATTGTGTCTCATCTCTTATCACAAGTGTGTACACACCTGCACACAAGAAATGAAAGGAGGGAAGTAGGCAGTGCTCATGTTGAGGAAGGTGTTCAGGGTCTGCACTAGATCCTTCAGAATGTTGTTTGTTTCTTTATCAGGTTTGGATTTCTCCATTTCAACCAGGACCCCAGCAAACAGTGAGCTGAACAGCTGCTTCGCCAGTGTGGCATCCCTCTGTAAAACAAATTTACACAAAAACTTGGATTGTTTTATCCATTTTGTGATATTCAGTCAATTAATTCTAAACAAATGTTGACCACATTGTTAAAATAATCTTGAATCACGGTGAACCTGTGCCAGAGCCTGTAGTGGGGCAATGAGGCTGCTGTACTGAATCTGAATATCAGGAAGATCTCCAACTCTATAGCTGCGGTACAGCGTGACCTGAGCATCCTGACGGATCTTCAGATCTGCTCTTCTCTTCTGTACAACACAGAAAAGAGAATATACTATATTTAATATACTAATAAAAACATAACATGCGAATGTCCATTTATGAAAAATAGCTACCCTTTCTGTTCTTTGGGATTGAATTTCTTTCTTGGCGAATCTGATGTTCTCCTTTTCTTTATCCTTTAGAAACCTCCTCCTTAGCCTCAGAATGTCTGCGCGCCGCTCCCGCTCAGCTGTTTGAAAATCAACCAACACAGAGTTTTACTGCTGTGGAAGTCTCAGTACTGCTTAATGCTAGTTCAGTCCAACCTTTAATCATAGGGAATTGTCAGAAATCAAATTTATTCATGCATTCTCCTTTATCGTTTTTGGTGACTGACCTGCACTTCGACTGTCTGTCTCATCACTACCAGAGGTGAGGCGTTTAGAGCCAAACCCTGCACCCACGGCTCTCCAGGCAGCTTGGGGGCGCTCTGATCTCTTTTTCTCAAACACCAAGAGTGACGATAAAGAATCAGATGAAAGGGAATAATCAGCCAGTGTGTCCACACTACTCCCGGTTAACCAGTTATATGCTGAACGGCGTCCTGAAAGAACAGATGTTTATTATAACACAGAAAGTTATGGGAAATTGTCATTAGTTATCCTTAAATAAATTTCCTCTCACATCTTTCATACAGATCTGAGTCCACGATTACAAAATCCACTGAACAACACTAAATAATTGAAAAAAACTAAAGCTCATTTTATATTTCATGTGGTACCTGCACCAGGAGCCAGAGTCTGAGAGAACTCCAGGGACGTCTGTGTGGCCCTGATCTGACCCCTCATTGTGGCTGCCTGGCTTCCTGCAGCCTCTGGACCCTGAGCGCCAGAGCCCTGGGTGGCTTGGGTCTCCATAAACATCGGCGTGAGGACCGTACTCCGCAAACGCCAGTTAGAGTCTATTGTGTAGTCCTGGAATAGATGAGTAGAACAGATAGCAGTGAAATTATAGTCTACAAAAATAACATTCATTTGAATTAATCATATACTAGGTATGATTCAAAAAGCCAGGGAAAATAAACAGCATGTAGATATGATTTTTGCGATGCTGTAATAAATAACAGTTCTTACTTGGAACTTGCACTCAGAGAGTGGGAACTCAAACATGTTGCGTGTGAAGTCAGGGCTGTGACTGGTCATCTCCAGTAGCAGGTCAGTGGCCAGACTGAGGAACTGTTCTTCGATGCGGGATGAATACAGAGACTTCAGCACGACAAGCATGCGCTCCAGAGTGTCTGGAGGTAAACGGCTCTCATGACTCCAGAAATTACGCACATAAAGTCTAAAGAGAAATCACATGGGGATATGAGAAATTACTTTAGGGTAAATGTGTTGATATGGATTTGTGAGAACATTCAAATACACAAATGCTAATGCTTTTGTTGTTCAAGAGTGTGAAATATTCTCCTTACTGTAAGCCTTGGTTCTCATCTGTCAGCCCCTGGAGGAGACTCTCCCGGGCTGCACTGAGCACTTCAACAGAGGTGCTGTCCTCCCTGCTCTCAGAATCACTGCGAACACACCATTATTATACATACACTACCGTTCAAAATTTGCGGTTACTGGGAGTCAGATTTTTTTTTTATTATTATTTATTAAACACAAATGCAATAAATTTATCAAATGTAACAGTAAAAAACTGTTACTTTAGGGGTAAGCGATATGGCAAAATATCATATCACAATATTTTTTACAGGAAAATCACGTTTTTTTTTTTCCCATGTTGGTTTTTACTATTTTGCAAGTGACTGAGCAGTACAGCCAAACTAATTTTCCTATTTTAAAAATGCAGCCTTACAAGTTAACAAAATATAAAGGAAAAAATACAATAATATTTGTATAATATACAAATTAAATAAACAGTGCTTTATTTTTTCACAGTAGGTGTATTTAACAGTAGTATTCAAGTAAGAAATTGAATTAAAAATTCAATTGAATTAAATTGAATTAAAAAAGTAAAAATAAAACACTATACTTCATTAAATAAATTATATATATTCTGATTCTTATTAAAGCTACTGAAGTTATTCAGCAGGAAGTGATTTTCTCTTTGTCTTTTGTTGTTTGATTAACAGTAATGACAAGCGGCAACAGGTTTATTATGCTGCTGTTTAAGACCTCATGCATGAATCTAATTTACAGACACGCATCCGGTTTTCTCCCAACTCTTTACGTTCACTAAAGATTTGACTGTGTTTATTTAAACCTTGTGCCTTGTGTGTATTTGACAGTTTAAGCACAATGAGATGCAAAAGATAACATAGTTCAGTACTCACGTGCTGTTTGGCAGGTTTTTAATGTGTGCGGGCTTTAGGTGTACATGCTCGGAAAAGTGCATGTCAGAACAGCATGCGAATAAAATGTTTAACTGGCAAGGTTTTAAAATGCATGCAAATAATACACTTTTGTGATTGTGAATAACTGCAATGTCAGTGTAACCCTACCTATGCGTTAACACGTGATGTGAATGTACCCTGCGTTGGGATGGAGGCGCCAGAACTTCAACTAATAGAATGTGCACTGTACCACATTACTACATTTCGCACACCCCTAGAGACATTTATAATGTTAAAAATATTTGAAATAAATGCTGTTATTTTGAACTTTCTATTCAAAGTATCATGAAAAAATGTATCACAGATTCCACAAAAAAAAATATTAAGTAGTTTTCTGTTTTCAACAATGATAATATTAAGAAATGCTTATTGGAGCACCAAATCAGCATATTACAATTTCTGAAGGATCATGTGACACTGAAGATTGGTGTAATGATGCTGAAAATTCAGTTTTGCCATCACATTTTTTATCAAATATATGTAGCCTTGATGACTACAAAAAAAAATCTTACCGACCCCAAAGGTTTGAATGGTAGAGTACATTTAATTTGTTATGAAACAGTAAATGCAAAACCTATTCAAATGTAAAACTGTAAAAAAAAAAAAAAGAAAAGAAAAAAAGACCAGAAACCATATAGAGAGGAAAAGTCCTTTGTGTGAGATGAATGGACTGGATAAGAAGAGGCTTGTAAAGTCAGTTACCTGTAGTTGTCCTGGATCCACATCAGGATGTCATACATTCTCTCTCTGCAGACAGGGGAAGGGTGAGACACAAATGCTGTGACACTTCCCAAAATCTCCTTTAGCTCTTCTGGCTTCAGACATGCCAGGATCTTATGTATGATATCCAGACAAACACGCTGTCTGGCTTCATCTCTGAAAGACACAGCATGCGATGTGAAGAGGGTTTATCTCAACTATAATATTTCACTATCACAGACATAAAACCTGTAATAACACAAGTAAAACAATGGAGACGTGAGCTACTGCAGTATTAACGGACTTGTGGCTCATGATCTGTGAGAGGCCTTTGGTCTTCAGGTGCAGGTAGATTTCAGGGATGACATCAGCACGACTCAGCACACATTCAAGGCAGTGTGTCTTCAACATGCCATGCAGCTTTGGCAGCAAATAAAAAACAGGATTTACGAATCTGGGGAATATAAAAATATCAACAATTTACAGACATATGCTTTAGCATTTATCTTTTAAGACTTGATGGAAAAAACTGATCTCACCGATCCACCAAAGGTGGGAAGTGTTTGGACACTTTGCTTAGGCAAACAATAAATTTGTCATCCACCTCCTTCTTTCTCAAATCCATGAGCTTTGTAACAGTGATATTCAATAAGGGCGCTTCATTTTGCTACAATGAAAAAAACCAAAAAAAACAATAGTTGGTAAGTTTACTGGACACTACAGTATATAAAGACAACCTTCATATTCTCATCATCACATTAACCTAAACTTAAAAAATAACAGGTGATAAATGTAATATAGTTTGACAGGAACAAACAGCTGCACATACATTTTCTCGCTCAGTCATGTAGTTTAGGATTAACCCAATGATCTCAGCAGCTGCTGAGTACACCTCCTTATATCTGATGAATGATAAGTTGTTGGCCAGTGACTGAAAGTATCTGTAACAAAAATTGGACAGAGAACAACATTGGTTTTAATTGGATTTAAATTTCAGGAAAAATATATGAATCACATTTGTATATATGAATCAAATTAATACAAATAAAAAAAGAATGCTTACCTGTCATGCTCAATGCCACATGCAGCATCATAAGGAGGAAGATTGTTGGCCATTACAATACCTAAAAGTTGTATTCCAACAGAGTTATCCTTGCTGTTGGGATCTGTTCCAGCAAACCGTTCATATATCAAACTATAGGAGGAAAGTGGGAAAAGGGGGGGATCTTTATGATTTTGTAATTCATGCATGGTCATTTAGCCTGGCATCACAAAAATCCAAGCCTGCAATGTCAGCAACTCTCAATTTGAAATATTTTCACTACATTTAAAAAATACTAGTAATAAACAAAATACTTTGAGCCATTAAAAATACTTTTGCTGTTTTTTAATTTTCTAATTGATGATATAGTGATATAATAGAAGCATATCAAATGGCTCGGTTTCATGTTTGCATAATAGTTCATAACCATACAGTATGTCATAATTTGTGCCCTTCAAATTATTACGGATCAGAAAAAATAGCAATTTATTAGAACCAAGGAAAATAAACAAACAAACAAACAAACAATCTAAAAAAAAAAAAAAATGTCAGTTCTCTTACTCGTAGGGTATTGTGAGGCAGTCCTTCCAGCATTCCACAACTGTGCGGATAATCTCCAGATTGTGGCGGAAAACAGCCCGTTTGGTGTGGAAGCAGTTCTTAACCAGAAACCCAAGGAGCCTATTGGCCAAAACTTCATCTCTTGTGCTACCCTAAATGGTGAAATAGATAAGGGAAAGAGACAAACTGGATTAAAAAGTGAAAGTGACGTGTGGCCAAGAATTCATACTTTGAATTTGTGCTCCGCATTCACACATCCAAGTGCAAACACACAGCAGTGAGTATTGAACTCAGTGGGCAGCCATTTTTTGCTGCGGCGTCCGGGGAGCGACTGGGGGTTAGGTGCCTTGCTCAAGGGCACCTCAGTTGTGTGTAATGAGAGCGCAAGGGAGCGTAGTTCATTCACTCTCGCTACTTACATTTCCTGCCATGAAGTCAGGGCTATAAGACTCTCTAACCATTAGGCCACATCTGCCCCCTGTATGCAACACTCTTACATAATTTTTATACATGTGTTTTCTTTGCAAAATAGGTTTATGTACACACATACAGACAGATTGAGAGTCAATATTAGAGTAAAAAAATACCATCTAATACTTACTTTTGGTGTGGTCACACTGGCCCACGAGAGGACAGTCACCACAATGTCCACTACCATAAAGTGAATGCCCTCTCCTCCATTGCTACTGGAAACCACCAGCTGCACCAGTGGGCCCAGCCAATGCTTCGCATATGGACGAAATATCTGGACATATAGATGTACAATAAAAGCAATACATATACAACATATCAATGAATCCAGAGGTATAAAAATGCCGAAGCAGTACCTCTTCGGTATTGATGATAAGTTTGGCTATGAAGAGTCTAATGTTGAGGGGGGTGGATGGATTGTCCAGCTTCCCCTGCAGGAACTTCATCCAGGGAGGAAGAACACTAGGTGTCACATCCTAAAACAAAACATAGCATATATCCAACAGCGTTCTACCTCTAAATCCAAGCAAAACTGTTCATGGCCATGAGGTCAGGCTGATACTGACCTCCTCTATTTTAGGAGTGATGTTGTTCCTTTGCATGTGGCGCAGCAGTGCCGTCATATTGGCCATACACTCATGTTGATTCAGCTCATCCATCTCCAGCTCCACAGTCTCATCTTGAGAGACAACCTCCTTACGCTCCTAAAAATGCAGACAGTTATCCGTGAAATATTTTTTTATATAATCCTAGAGATAATATTCTGAAATGCATGACCTCTGCTTTACAGGAAACTTTAAAATCTCCAGAGACTTACTCGAGTCCTGCTGGAGCTGCCCTCGCCTGAAGGATTCTGAGAGTTGTAGGAGAAGCTCTGAACTCCAGTGGAGAAGTCAAACTGACTCATCTCCTCACTGAGACTGCTGTCTGCCATGTAGGACTGGGAGGAGAGGTATACAGGTGCACCTGAACAAGAACAAGAGCATCTATAAAAGCGGCTTGTGAACTTATGCTAAAAGCAGCCTGCACTGCTTTCTACAAGGAATATGCATGACGACAACAACAGCACTTTCATGATCAGTGGATGCCATATATCTTTGTAAACGTGTCATTGTTAACAAGCTTGTGGATATCTCAGACAACTCACCTCCGTTTTCTCCACTCACTTCTTTCCTGATCATGACATATTTCTTTTTCCTCTCAATAGGGACCTGTAAATGCAAGGAAACATGATACCAAACAACACAAAACAAGTACAAATACTATAATACTATATGTTTAAAAGCTTTACTTACATCAATCTCTATAGGAAAGTTGTACACCCTTTGTGTATCAATGAGGTTGTCAAATATGAACTGATTCTGTGACAAAAGTGACAAAATTCACTTACAAATACAGAAAATATTATACTTCTATCAGAGAGAGAACACACTTAAAGTTACGAGTCTGTTTCACTAGGAATGTGTGTGCCTTTCTTATGCAACATGAAGACCAACAGAGGAGTCACTTTTTCTAGTAATTTGACAAACTAGGCTGCCATGAATGTGAAAGTGAATAAATATCATAAATTAACAAATTGAAAAAATGGGGGGGAAAGTAGCATAAACATTGTGTTATGAGCACTGCTTGTACACAATACATACTTTAGGTTTTTTTTTTTTTTTTAGTGCACAGTAACAGACCTTGTCAGGTTTCTCAGTGAAAAGGAAGCCCTGATAGAACTTGGTCTCGTTGAAGCTGCAGCTGATCAGGGCGATGGCACAGTTATAAGCAGCACAGTGGTACTGTCTCCTCAGCTTCAGCAGAACTGTCTCTCCTGCCATGTTTTCGGTGTAGGCCTCAAAACACAATCTGATATATATATTGTATTGATCAAGTTCAGAAATTAAAACTGAATCTACTTCACCATTATGGCACTTTTGCAGTTTGCTCCAGAATTCGTGAGACTGAAGAGATGTAGTTGTGAGGGAAAGTGGAAGTTAACATTTTTAAAACACAGATAAAACATTATAATGTCAGAGCCATAGCCTTGTGGGCAGCACTCTGACATACAGCTCAACAGTGCTTCGGGTGACCCGAGTTCGAGTCCTGGCTTGTGGTCCTTTTCCAATCTTGTGCCTCTCTCCTCTGTCTCTCCTTGACTTGTCTTATCCAATAAAGATAAAAATACCCAAAAATATAACTTTAAAAAAAAAAAAAAAAAACACTGCAATAATCAATAAACATATAAGAATTGCCTATTTTGATTTCATAGTGACTTTAAGGTTGTTTATAAGTAATAAAATTGTGTTGCCGTCTTAGGAATTCTGTAGAAAACTACCCCTTTAGTAACATAGAAGGGGCACAAGAATGTTAATAACCGTATAAAGTGTAATATCTGCTGTTAAAAGGTAAAAAAAGACAAATGTGTCATTTCACTACATACTTGAGGAGGTTCTTGGAAAGCTCATTGCCTTCTGCACTGCCTGTGCCACAGAAGGCCTGGTTGATGGCTGAGTTTTTAGAATAGACTTCCTCTTTAGGCAGACGAGAGTATAACACCTCCAACAGCTTACAACAGCCAATCTTCATCATGATCTGACTCTCAAACACTGACTCAACAGACTGGAGGACAGATGACATGAAAGACATGATAGCAGCATGACTGAGTGAAAACACAAAAACATGTTTTGAATAGTGATGGGGGAAACTAAGCTTTTCGAAACTTTGAATCAATTGAACCATTTGCTTTGCAAAATTATTCAATATTTCGAAGGGTTCGAATCGCTACACGCTGGTGACCCCTACTGGTCAAAACGTTGTACATGTAGCAAAAACATAAAAGTGTAAGCGCATCTACCTGAATCATTATAAGTAGACTCACCTTAGTGAAGCGTGCCTGTAGAGTAGTCATAATATCGGCAATATTAGTGATAAAGAACTGAGAGAGTGCCTGAGGGCTGCAGTAAGAGGCCAGTAGCAGCAGGACTCTGTCTATAAGACCCATGAGCATGGAGTTTGAAGGAACATCTTTGGCTTGAAATGACTGGTAGATAGAGCTGAGGAGAAGAACCTGTTTTTCCAACTGGGACCTGACAAAGATAAATTAGATAACATATTAGAAATAAATCTAAGAACTCTAAATATAGACACATATAAAGGACATTTTTGAACTTACTGGCGAGCAATATTTTGAAAGCAGGTCTGAAAAAGCTCCTCCATGATATGTTTTTTGTCCCGGCACAGAACTCTAGCCATGAGCTTCAATAACACAGGACTCTGAGACAGCTGCAGGGCCTCTAAAAACTGACATTATAAAAATTAAGCACTAATTATTATCATTTTAAATAAAAGATTTTCGAGTTTTCCCTATTCACTCCAGTTTTACCTTATTTAAAAAAACAAAATTGTAAAAATGTTGCAAAAATTCAAGTCAATGTTGATTTAAATGACTAATTAAGGCATAATTTTAAAAAGTAAAAAAAGAAAAGTGAAACAGTAAAATTTAGCAAAGATTTTACTAACTTATATTACGATAAAAAAACTTGGACAGAAGTAATTCAGATAACAAATCTTTAAGAAACCAAATTAAAAAGATGCAAAATTTAGTCTTGGGCATGTTACTTAATAAAGATGAGTTATATTTATTTAGAATATTGAGAATTACAGCGCTTAAAGCAATACAATATTTGAAAAGGCAAAAATTCCCAGATTTAAATGATTGGTTGGGGTTAGTTTCCAATGTACATTCTATGACAATTATAACTGATGAAATCAGGAGCAAAAGAATACTTTTTCAAAAGATATGGGCACCTCTAAAATGAAAGAATATAATATACTAATATACTTAAAAGTAATATCCAGTTTAATCATCTCACTTTGCGAATGCAGTCCATGTAGTTGTTGCACTGAAGTGATCCACGAGGGAATTCATCTGACTGCATAGGGAAATGTGTAGCCACCAGCGTCTCCAGAGCCCTCCTGAGCTCCTCCAGTGGCATGCTGGGTAATGCAGTGAAGAACGGCAGCATGATTAGAGCCTGGCTCTAAACACAGAGAGAAAGACATAAAGAAATGAATATAGACTCCATAGCCCAAATGCTATAAACATGCACTAAAATGCACTGTTTCCAGAGTAAGCGTTGGTCTTCATCATTTTACAATGTAGATGTAAATTTTTGTCACAACAACAATAAGAGAAGACTATAATATATAACCAGTGCCAATTGTGATGCATATTTGCAAAGTACATAAACTAAACTAAAAAAAAAAAAATTGTGTGCTAAAAATTGGAAATTATTACCTTGAGATTTAATGGCATAGATATATCTGTGAGAAGAGCTGTGAAAGTGGTGAACACAGTATTGAATGCTGGGTGATCTGTATTGGAGCATACAGAGGAATTGATCTGCAGGGGGGGAAAAACAATTAAAATCTACTCCTGAAATTCCCATTCATGTAACCAGCTCTTCACAATGCACAGAAAATCAAGTATAACTGAGTATGTGGTACCTGGAGCACTTTGGCGAGCAATGACAGGACTGAAGTTTTGCTCTCTGGTGAGGCTGCAGGACCCTCCCACCATGGCCTGAGTAAATCCCACTCCTTGAGCACCTGTTCAGCCAATTGCGAGCCTTGGGACTTTCTGACAGAACGCTCACGGAAACTATGATCCAACATGCCATTCAGCAAAACACTAACCTAAAAAAACAGTTGAACAGGAAAACTTTTCAGATCTCTGTGCTTAAGGAGAAAATGGTCAAACAGTTCTATGTAGAATTTATTAGTTTTATTTGTCTAACCAATCAAGAGGAAAAGCCAATTAGAAACCCAAGTTAGACACAATTTCAGATGTTTCAGTCACAATAAGTGGAGAGCAACTAGTAACTGTTAGTAGCTGGATCATTTTATCCTGCTGGTGCATTTTCCAAAAGTGTAGGTAGATCATAAAGGTGCCAGTGGTTTCTACAATTTACAAAGGTTTACAATGCTGTTAAGAAATGTAGCCCAGTCTAGTGTGATGCCTCACCATGCTGGGGTTCTGGTTGGCTGCAGCCAGCAGCAGCGGCACTGTGCACTCCACACTGCAGAGTAACTCAGTATTGAGTGATGTCTGGAAGAGGCTGTAGAAGTACTCTCCGTGAGAGAAGCTGAGGAAGTGAGGATTCAGACTGCCAGAGAGAGGGACGGAGAGTGTAATGGTGTTCAGCAAAAGGCCAACCATCTGTTCACTCTGGGTTGTTTAGGGAAACAAAGACTGGTTTCAGGACTTGATTCATTTGTCAGATGCATACTAAAACATGAACATTCTGTGATCTTCAATGTCTTACGGCTGGTTCTTAAACACTACACGACTTTATGCCCGGTTCAGACTACATGATTTTAGCTCGTAGGGTGTCACGGAGATTCGTAAATGACAATGGGTGTCAGGACACAAGATTCAGTCTCATTAAACACCGTCTGAACAGGTCATTAAACACCACCTACTGTAAACACTAACTGAGACCACCTGGAACAGACCCGGTCCATTTGGGCATGATCAGTCATCACAATCAAATTACATTCATAATCAGCCTGACAGTCGTGTAGTGTGTTCCCAATTTTAGTCCTTCCCTGTAATTCAAACCACTTGCCTGATTACCCAAACAGAATGACAACTGCACAAGTCTGTCAGCCAACTTCCTGCTGCCAACATCCATGGAGGGCAAAGACTTCCTGTCGTTTCCAGGAGCTATGCTTTTATACACACTGGTGAGAAGTTTGGAGCCCAGAGAGCGACCATAACCAGCATCCTACCGATAAACCGTAAACATCCCAAACGAAAAGTTAATGTAATCATTACGTAGACTGAACAGAATTACAATAAGATTCAGTTGATCAGTGTGTACCTGACTGTGCAGAACGGAGTTGAGCAGCCCAGACTGGTGAAGCTGCTTACAGGCTGAGAGTAAAAGATGCATGCTAGCATGACTGTCTCTGGTGTCTGCCTCATACAGATCAATAGCACACAACTCTTCCAAGCTGTCCAGAGAAAACAAGACAAAAAAATTTCATCAATATTTCAAAACACTGCAACTGTAACTACAGTTTATAGCCTTTTTACAAATGTACATTGAGACGATAGGAAAAAGGAGGGGGAATGGAATAAGGAAAAATACACACTGGATTTAAACTTTTGAGCACCACTGCACAATATGACAGAGTATGTGCAACAACCTTTAAGTGCAACAGAACTTTATAACTATGTATGAATAATTGAAATACTGAAACTAAAATTTTAACAGACCTCTGTATGGTTATTCTCTTCCTAATGCTGCTTTCCAGTTGTGTCCTGTAAGGCGTTGATGCCAAAACTTTAAGTAAAGGAGTGCACACTTCTGGCAGCTGAGTTATCACTTCTAGATCTGCCATGTTGAACCCAATGGAAGAGGGCTCACACACCGTCAGCGCCACCAGTGTAAAGAAGGAAGAGTTGAAAACATCCTGCTCCATTAACTAAAGAGGAAGTGAAAAAGTTAAACCTGCATGATATTTTTGTTTACTTTGGTAGGTTCACTCTTAGGTAGACTCTTAGAACAAAAGTTAATAAGATCACAAAATAATATTTTTATTTTTTCCCCCAAAAGTTTGTATGTTCCCCCTGATATATACGAGAAACAAAAATCGTACCTTCCAGAGATCCTGTGGACATTTCTTTAGTACCATGGTGGAGAACTCCAGCATTCGGACAATGATGGAACACTTGCTGTAGTTGTACTGCTCTGTTTCACGAGGGCTGAAGTGTGACTGGCCTGCATTAGCTATCCTGAAGCAAGCTCTGGCAGCCTGAACGTCCTGCATGGACAGCTCTGTAAGGAAGAAACGGACAGCTGGCAAAAAGCTGGACTTCTCACTAGTGCCTGGATGAGGAGAGGAGTGGGAGAAACAAAGAAGCTATTAACAATAAATTTGACAGTTACCGATAATTTCACAGATATGGAGAAGATTTTAATTATGTATAAGTTTAGGCAATTCATGGTGTGGATTCACCCACCCAGGATCCTCTGGGGTTGCACACAGTGCAGTTTTGTGAACGTGCTGTAGCAGTCAAGAGCAGCCAGCAGTAGATCCATCCATTGCAAGGTGCCTCTGATGCTGAAGGGGGCTTCAACCTCTCTCAAAGTAGGTTGAGAGAGTAAACCGCCTCCCTCTAAACACGAAATGAGAAAACCTGGACCACGCTGCTTCACCTGTTCATCCAGCCACGCTGCAGGAGATGCATTACCTGACAAAAGAAGAAAAGAGGGAAAATGTAAAGAAACCGTGTATGCATATAAGAATACAGTTGAAAGTCATTTTAAAGAAAAAATTGTTTTGTTTTATCTTCTGATGCAGTCCTAGTGTTAGTGTTCTACTGCATTCATATAACTAAGCTTTTCTTGAAAACCAGTAATTGTGAAGTGAAGTGACATGTGGCCAAGTATGGTGTTCCATACTTGACATTTGTGCTCTGCATTTCACCCATCCAGTGCACACACACAGCAGTGAGTATTGAACACACACCCAGAGCAGTGGGCAGCCATTTTTGCTGCGGCACCCGGGGAGCGATTGGGAGTTAGGTGCCTTGCTTGAGGGCACCTCGGTTGTGGGTAATGAGAGTGGAAGAGAGCGCTGTTCATTCACTTCCACTACCTACATTTCCTGCCAGTACTGAGACTCGAAACCGCGACCTTCGGGTTACAAGTCCGACTCTTTAACCATTAGGTCTTAAATTGAAACCACAGTAAATAATTCTGGACATATTTTCTGCTTGGATAAATTCTAAGATAGGCTAAAAAGACTCCCTTACAAGGATATTCCCAGTGAATATTTTTACAGTTGTTAATTTCAAGCTCTATTGAACAATTTGGCATGTCATGTTTAAGTTATGTTCACATTCTGAAAGAGTACATTGAATCGGCTTCAAAGAGAGTTACTGACTGGCAATTAAACCACTGTGTTCCCTTCGATATATGTATCCTGCATGTTACCTGGCAGCAGAGGCACAAATTCATAGAAGAGCTCCATGCTTTTGTGTCGGCACTCAGTCTGTGGTCTTCCACACTGGGTCAGCAGCCACATGACTACATCTGACAAGCACACTGACTGGTCTGGAGGGAATCCTCTGAGGAAAGAGTAGAAAATGCAGGTCTGTCAGTTTGCTACAACACAGACACAAAATGTTTATTTTACTGATATTACAAATTTGAATGAAGGGAAGTTAAAAATAATATCATAATCAAATGTATGTGTACCTGGGTATGCGTCTCTTGGAATGCTTATTGAGGGAGTCTGCCTTGTGCTTGATAATTCTCTTCAGATGATCCAAGGAACTACAACACTGTTGAACAGTTCCTGTGTAGACAATAACAATATGACAAAAAAAGATCATAGTCATGACCATCAAACAGGATGTATTGATGAAGAGAATGTCCAGTGTCTTACCCAGGGACTTTTCATCAAAGTGGGCCAGAGCCAGACTCTCAACAAACACCACTAGCACCTCAAAAACAAACTGCTCCACCAAAGAGCTCTCTTCTCTGAGAAACAAAATGATATTTGGATAAACATCTGTATAAATACCATTTCCATTCACTACAGATTTCTTACATTCACTTAAGATGAAATAGAATATATTGCTGAAATGCTGAATGTAGCTCATCACACACTGACCTGAACTGCCTGTACATGCTGTTAAAGGCAAGCGCAGCTCCAAGCCTCTTGAAGACGTTGGGGTGTAAGGCCAGGCTGTAGATACGTTTGAAGAGAGATTTTATGTTGGCCGGGCTCTTTTCCTGCTGTTTGGGGGTGGTCTGTTTAATGGACCATTTGACAAATTCCTGGATACAGGTGCCACTGAAGTCTCGGAGGGTACTGTCTAACGGATCCACAATTCCATCCTGTGCAGCCGAAATATTTTTTTTATATTTACAGCAAATGTTTACAGACAGCCAACTCAGTTTTAAATAAAATAAAGTATGTCTACTGAAAGAGTTTACCAAAATGGCCTCCAGCACTGCCACTGTGTCTTGGCTCTCAAACTTTCTGTTGTTGGTGAACCAGTGGATAAGCTGCATCACTAGAGGTTCAAACAGCTGTCTCGTCACCTGAAGAAGTAGTCAAAGTTTCTATGTTTGTGGAACTTACACATAACTGAGAAAGAGACTGGTAAAAGTGGAACATTAAGTGGTCAAAAACTGATTTAGTGTCTGATGAAAGACAAAAACAATGAGCATGTTTACATGCACCCCAGTATGTAGATGACTCAAAAAAAAAATCATCTTATTGATATAACCTGTTGTCCGACAGACCAATAACCCATTTCACTTCTACTTCTAGCGTCTGAATTTGCGATATATTTCCTCCTCCCTTACTACAAAAATATTTACTCTGTCTGGATGCCCTTAAATCCGCAGTAAGGACATGTTTCTATCACATATCACACATGTGCACTTCAGTAAGTCAACAGAAAGCAGGTTAATGCGTTCGCATGCTGGGCGAAACCAGTGTAAGGGGCAAAAATCTAGCTGTGGCGATTGGTTTATGCTTAAGCCATTATGACCTTACTCCGATAAAAGAAAACACGTAAACGCGTTTACATGACCACAACCCGATTGTGCTTAATAAGCCAACAATGCATAAGAAAGTGCATGTAAACACATTCAATGTTACATTAGAAAAACTGTCAAATTAAACTTTTACTTTGTTCGCATTCACTTTCATATTTAAAGAGCACACATAAGGTAAAAGACCTGGTCGACGTCACAGGCCAGGCGTAGAAGAACAGGAAAGACTTTTCTGTGTAGGTTGTACATGGGAGGAGCAGATTTGTCATCTTCTGTCATCTGGGCTCCTTTACCCACCATGTATATGACCAGACTGTGCAGAAGCTCACACGCTGCAACCTACACACCAGACAGAAATATCACTTTCAGCCTTAATTTATTGGGTTAATAAATTGTTTAAAAAAAAAAACACGAAAAATTCTTACTTTAGTTTGTCTGTCACTGGAGGACAGTGCGAGCTCTGTGACCCTTGGCAGGAAGGAGTCCAGGTATATCACAGGCTTTATGTCTTTAAAAGGTACAGCAAAACTCAGCCTCTTCTCACAGTCCCATGCCACAAAACGCTTCATCATGTCCTCCGCAGAAACAGCTGGGGTTAAATACAAGAAAGTGCAAAATAAGCAAGCAAAATTAACAAGTACTGACTGTTTAAAAAAAAAAAGTCAACAATTAATTTAATAGCAGCAGAAACATAATAACCTGTCACAAGGCTCCTGTTAAGCTGTCCTCCCAAATGTCCAAGCAGACGTACCACTCTGCGTCTCACAGCAGCAATCGGAGACTCATCTCCCTAACAGAGACCACAGTAACTTTAGGACACTGTGCTCAATAACCCTCACCACAACCAAGTACCAAACACCTGTGCATGCAATTAGATATTATTTCAGAGCTACATCACAGAATCAGTTACACAGACAAAATTAAAATATAGCAAACAAATCAGTTTACCACAGACAGGTGCTTTGATTTCTTCAGGAGTCTCAACATGACTTTCCCATAACTTTTAGAACTTCCCGTTGACACAAACATCACTTCCATATTACTGTCATCTTTATCTACATGGATGATTAAAAACAAAAAACAATCAGCTACTAAAGGAATTTGATAATAATCACTGACCCTTAGGTATTATTTAGAAAGAACAGTAACCAGTGACTATTTCTTTGACAGTACAGTATTTAGGATAAATATGATGAGATTGCAAATAACTGACCAGAGTTACTGGTTGTTTTGAGGTAGCCATCTAAATGTGGCAGTATGTCTCCATAGTGCGGCTGCATGATGGCAGCAGGGATCAGAGAAGACCAGGACTCCAGAGCATCCAGTGCTGCTGTGGCTAGAGGAGCATGACTCAAACCCAGCCGCAGAGCAGCCTGAAAACAGATGATCATTCCTTATTAATATAGTGCTTCAATGTATGTTTCTTAATCACTTCAGAATGTGATTTCCTATTTACTGTTAATGAAAAATACTAATGTTGATAATCACAACATTGCCCTTTTGCCCCAGTTTCCTAACCTGCAGAGCTGGGATATATGCCTTGATATCCAGAGCCACCATGTCAGGATGAAGAGAGAGGATGAACAACAGACAGGCAGCCAGGAGCTCATCTTTATATTGTTTCATACGTACACAAACCTGAGGAAATAACAAAAACATTTCCCCTTCAAATCATCACATTCATCATTTACAACAACATGAACAGAAACAAAATTCTTTGATGAATGAAGCAAAGCTGACTGCAATGTTCGAGCATCTAACACAGAAATAAAAAGGGTTAAAATGGCACCTCCTTTCCAAACTTTGCAAGGAGTGAAAAACAGGCACTCTCCATGGTGGAGCCACCACCAACACTTTTAGGCCCTTGTTTTAGGTCCTATAAACAAGAGATACTGGTTTTGTCAAGGTTTATCAATACATTATATTCAGGAGTTAATGTGATGGAGAATGCGTATTACCTGAAAATAGTGGATTTTCTTGGCAATGCTCATAGACAGGGAGAGGAGCTTATAAAAGCCGCTGACCAGAGGGAAATGTATTGACTGCAGAATGAGCTCGTGACACAGGGGATGCATCCACTGGGCAAAATACTCAGGATTTCTTGAAGGCAATAAGTCACTAAAGAGAGGATAACAATAATCTTATATATGCAATCTCATACTATTAAAATAAAATACGATTTTTTTTTTTTTTTTGATTGATTCCTGACAATACCAATGAAAAAAAAAAAAAAGGTTTTGACACCTGCAAAAGTCAACCAAGTTGATAAAGGCAATAAAGTCTTTGGGTTTGTTGGGCATCAGGTTTGCTGTGGGGTCAGATGAAGGCATAAATTCAGCACTTGCATCACTCTGTGCCTGAGAAAAAGAAGAAATACTTCATAAATATTCCAACATTTCTGTTTCAGGTTTGTTTCTTATATGTACTGCTGTAGTACACACAAACAATTTTTCTCTACAGTCTGATGCTGCCAAAGTGAATGCAAAACACTTATATAATACTGTGAGAAGCATTTAATGAGGAAGAATTGGGGGACCGTAAAATTATTGCCAAGGTTTTCCAGGTTTCTGATCATTTATATATCCATTTGGAATTCCTGGGTATAATCATTGAAAATAAGTTGTTTGTTTCTTGTTTTTCTTTTTCTTCCGTTTCTTTAACCATCCACATTTTTACTATCCATTCAAGTTACAGCACTGCAACAGTACCTCATCTGCTGAATTGACTTTCTGCACTGAAAGATCGAGTTTCTCCACAATCTTCATGACTGACTGCACCAGTGCATCATATAAGTGTCGGTTTATGTCTCTCAGGTTGTAGTTCTTGGCAGCTGGAGCTCCATCCATGAATCCTGTGTCCTAAAATCACAGCAGATTAAATCAGTTCAGACATTAGATTAAGCTGTTAGATTAAGTACACATTCAACAACATTCATGATTAAACGGTCACATTCAAACCAAATAATAGATTATTAAAATAGTAAGAAATTAACTTATTACCTTAACTAGATAAACTAAACCTTACATACAGTCTTACATCAAATAAACATCTAATTTCTTACTTTAAAGTTTTCACAGTCCAGAAGCCCCTTAAAGAGGTCAAGGTAGTCCTTAGAGGAAGGAACTTTCCATTTCCCAGAGCGCACCAGGGTGGAATCCTCCTCAGCTTGAGAACCATCTGAAGTAATGATCCGCTCCTGGCAGGTGGATAAATACACACCACTTGTATTTATTATTGATAATTACAATTTAAAAAGCAAAAGATCAGCACTTTTAGCAAAAACGCTTACTTCTGACTGAAGAATGGGCTTAGAGCACACTCTAATCAGGCCTTGGTGAACTGTTGTTGAAGAAACGAAAAGTGTGAAGAGTGAGCGCTGGTAAAACTAAGCTAGAATCAAATCAGGCAAGCTAACCTCCATCCTTACCCACAGAACTAGTGAAACTCCAGAGGACTGGACCTCGAACTGCCATGGCAACAAACACCTTGATGATGGAGCGGCAGGTGGCATACTGCATTCTCTGGCTGTACTGAGGGAAGCTGTCCATCTGAACCACAAGGAGGCGCTCTAGCACAGGCGTGTACACTTCAGGAATCTGCAACCAGTTATGGAAAATACAATATAATCTGTTAGATGAGGTTGAAGGTAACAAAAAGTAAAAAGTAGCAGCTCCTGACCGTTACAAGAAACATTTTGAAGATTTATGTTCTAAACAATGAACACACTGCAAACAATTTTGGCAGAGGTCTAATGTCCCTATTCAGCCTGAAGGTGGCGCACTAATATTGACTGACAGGCTTTAAGTAGAATTGCCTTAAAAGGTGCCCTAGATTCAAAAATTTAATTTACGTCGGCATTGTTGAATAACAAGAGTTCAGTACATGGAAATGACATACATTGAGTTTCAAACTCCATTGTTTCCTCCTTCTTATATAAATCTCATTTGTTTAAACGACCTCCAAAGAACAGGCGAATCTCAACATAACACCGACTGTTACGTAACAGTCGGGATCATTAATATGTATGACCCCAATATTTGCATATGCCAGCTCATGTTCAAGGCATTAGACAAGGGCAGGCAGTATTAACGCCTGGATGTGCACAGCTGAATCATCAGACTAGGTAAGCAAGCAAGGACAATAATGAAAAATGGCAGATGGAGCAAAAATAACTGACATGATCCATGATAACATGATATTTTTAGTGATATTTGTAAATTGTCTTTCTAAATGTTTCGTTAGCATGTTGCTAATGTGCTGTTAAATGTGGTTAAAGTTACCATCGTTTATTACTGTATTCACGGAGACAAGAGCCGTTGCTATTTTCATTATTAAACACTTGCAGTCTGTATAATTCATAAACACAACTTCATTCTTTATAAATCTCTCCAACAGTGTAGCATTAGCCCGTTAGCCACGGAGCACAGCCTCAAACTCATTCATAAACAAATGTAAACATCCAAATAAATACTATACTCACAGGAATCGATGTATGCATGATTAACACTTTGTAAAGATCCATTTTGAGGGTTATATTAGCTGTGTGAACTTTGTGTTTGCTGTTTCAGGCAGTTGAGAGCTCGCGGGGGTGGGGGAGCAGGAGAATTAAAGGGGCCGCACGCTTAATCGGTGCATATGTAATAATGGCTCAAAATAGGCAGTTAAAAAAATTAATTTAAAAAAATCTATGGGGTATTTTGAGCTGAAACTTCACAGACACGTTCAGGGGACACCTTAGACTTATATTACATCTTTTGAAAAGGCACCTCTAGGGCACCTTTAATGTAATATTAATTGCCACCCAATGTTGTTTTAAAATATTACAAGTTGTGGAGGAATTCTGGTGGGGAAAAGAAAGTCATGTCTATTCTCAAACATAAAACAATCACAAATTATCTATATAAAGGCAATTCACATGAGCATGTTTAAACTAAAGGATTTACACTATCATAATTTAATAGACTAATTAAATTTAATAGACTAATATAAACAGCTGAAGTGTACTGATGTAGTATCGGTCTGGAGCGAGGTTTACATAAGGTAACGTGAAAATAGGCGGGGCCATCTTAAAGCTACCCCAATGGCTCTCCATTTTTCACCACAGATTTACATTGAAAAATTGTGGCTCAGGCACCCACTGCCACGCTTAATATCATAATACATGTCTGCTGAACCCACACGTTAAAATTTAATACACCTGCTAACAAATATAAAATAATGCATATGTTCATTTGACTCAATGACATGACACACTCTGCAATTAAATCGAAATTAATTTTCAATTTCGGCTTCCAATGATTATGAAAACAAGAAAATCAAGGTAAAATGGATTATTGTGCCACTGCCGCATTCTGCTTCCTTTCCTTCACGGTGGCAAGCTTTCGTAGGATTTTTGCCATAATCGAGCAGCCTAGTAATTTTGTGATTTAATTGTAGCCACATTAAGCAGGGGACTAAAAATAACCTAAATACTGAGTATTGAGTTAAAATGCCAATTTACCAACTCGTTTGATGGATTAGATAAAGCAATGCTAGATAAAATCATCTACAATGTGATTTACAGCTCACAAAAAAGGATGTATCTTACCCGGTCAAGGTGTATCAGAACACTAGCAATGGAGTCGAGGAAGCTTGGCAGCTGGTAGACATTGTCATCATCCCGGTCAGACTCAGTCAGGTACATCTGCTTGCACCGCTGAATGAGCTCTGTATACATCAGATCTACATCCTGAGGGCACACCACCTTACATGGCTAAAGGCAAACAAACACAGAACACAGTCAGAGAATCTTCATCCATTTTAGCCTGAAATAGTAACAATTAGTGCAAAAGGGAAAAAAAGAACAATTAGACCCAGCAATACCAAACAAATATATTTTGCTGAATATTAAAAAAAAACTTGGACTTGCTGAGGCACATTAATTATAGACTATTCTAACTATTCTAATAAAATGTCCAGATACCAACCGCAGCAAACAGGCCGTATCCTCTGATAGCAATGGACAGTTCTTTATTAGTGGATTCCATGGTCCTTATGATCGCACAGAACTTCTGCATGAAGAACTTCAGCTTGCTTTTGTGCAACTCAATGTTCTCTGCCACAAGAGTGGCCACCTTTACAGCAATGAGGGGAAGAGTTTGAAAAGATCATGCCATCATAAAACAAGTTGAACATCTCTCAACAAATAAAAAACTACTATGAAACTATTTTTTCATTGAATAATCAATAAATAGAAAATACCTGTTTTAGGAAAGACTCTAGTGCTGTGTAACTACTCTTTTTCAGCTCTCCATTTATATGTCCACAAAGTTTGGACATGACATCAAAGATAGACATGTAATGATCCATGAGACAGTTGCCAAACTGGCTTGAGTGCTTAGCAAACAGTTTCAGACCGGCTGTCAAGAGTCAAAAACAGACAAGGAATGGGTTCAACATTGGCAGTAAGTTTTGAAAATACATGATGATATCTAATTCCACTCACCAAAGATGACTGCATATCTTTTCATATCAGTCTAGAGACATAAGGAAGGAAGGAAGAAGTGCATTTATTGGGAGCTCCTATTGGAGAACTGAGTTGCACATGTACTACACAAAAGGCTAAAATAACAATTCAGCTTTAAATTGTATTGCCAATTTAACAATCTTAATTAATCCTACCTGTGGACAAATCGCCTTTAACGCATAATTAAAGATCTCTTTTGACGTAACCGGGTCTGTTTGAAGAAAAACAGTGAGCATATTCATCTAATTAGGTTAGGACCAGCGCAGGACGGTAAATTTACACAAACACACACACACCTTCTTCCATTGATTTGGTGAAGTTCACCATCAGTGCGGTGATTCCTTTCAGGCAGCCAGCAACAAGAGGAAGTTTCGGCTCCTTTGTAGTAGATGTCATCTGAAAACCAATGATTTAGAACTTGACAATTTTATACACACATATAAAAGCACATATCCATACATACGTCCAGATGGGACACCTTTACCTGTCCTTTCAGTTCACCCAGGTAGGCCTTGTAGAGTTTTTCAGAGTTGTTGACCATCTCACTGGGGTGCACTTCACCCAGCACTCCAAGAAGTTCATAAATGTAACCCAGCACTGTTGGTAGTCAATAATGCATATGTTTTAACATGTTTGTTTGTTTGTATTCTGACATGCGACTAAAAATATATCATAATCAGTCTTGTTAAAATAACAATTTGCAATGCCAGCATATTTTGGCTATATAAGAAAATGTAAACAGAGACAATAAGCCTAATGTTTTATGGTATCTTCACTTGCCTGTGTCAGGAATCTTACTCTTCTGACTTAACTCTCCGAAAAATTTGTTGAACATATCCCCAACTTTGAGATCCTGGGTGATGCTGGAGTCTTTAGTGAGATACAGTATCTAGAGAGATTTTTGAAATTCATTAACACTGTATATAAATATCTAACTATGTCATTTGCACAGAGATGTTCACAATTCTCAAGAGTCAAAAAGTGAGAATTAGCTAAATGCTCCATTGTATTGTGATATTCAAAGAAAACTGTTCTCCTTGCAGATCTCAATTCAGCTGGCTTCCAGTCTCAAGCGAGTTTTTTAATGACTTACAGTAAGCACAAGTTTCCACGTCTGGGTATCAGCATACACTAGAACTCACTTTGATTAGGAGATCTAAAGCAGGGCTTCGGCACTTTGCAGCTTTGTCCTTTGTGTAGACAACCATACAGATGTCCTATCCATGCAGAGGAAAAATACTCAGATGAGCCAAAATAAAGTAAATTAGTGGCACAAAGGTGATACATATAATTAGTCAACCTTTAAAATACACATTAAAATGTGACTTCAAAACCAGAAAGAAATTTGCCGACTGCTGGTTGAAAGTACCTTAAGGTCGACAGCATAGTTCTTCTCCCATCCTCGGACAGTGACTGACATTCTCTGCAGAAATGCCCCTAAAAAATTGAGAATCTCCACTCTTGTATCCCGCAGCTGTAGACAAATGAATCATCAAAATCTTTATAATAATGTTTTAATAAATATGGTAAATCTTCCTGACATATATCTTTATTAGAACTGCCTGTAAACACCTCTTACCGTTTCATTAGAGAGAGACTTTCGGAGAAAGCTAAGCAATCCCTCTTCTTTTGCAAAAAGCAAAGATGTCTGTAAAACTGAAATTGAAATGTAATCATTAGAACATATTTCAAGGTTAATTGTCATCAGGATCATTAAAAAGGCAGGCTTGGTCATCTGGATTGGCCTTGAACCACTAGAGGTGGTAGTTGAGAAGAGAATGATGACCAAACTGAAGACTATTAGCCTTCTGCCATAAGACTGAACAAGTTATCGCATATGTTCAGGGTTACCAGTGACTGTATTGTGAACTTGCTGGTGGACTAACTCAAATATTTCATTGCAAAAAATTATCATCTCTTGCCTGGACAAATACATACATATTCTTCTATATATGCTGATATACTTGTGGACATTAATAACATTTGTGGACATCTTAATGCAAGTTAATGTGCATGCAGCTGCTCATCCTAGATAACTAAATTAACCTTTTAACATTTGTTTTTTGCATTTTGTATAAACACAACGCAATGCTTTTTGCATGAAAAAAATCTTACCCAATTCATTCTCATTCTTAGTTATCATGCATTCCTGGCCCAAGTCTCCAATAATGTCATGGCAGACTATAGCAGCATTCCTATTCTCTGTGTCTCCAAGGAATGAATGAAGCTTTAGAAGGTAACCCTGAATCCCTCCAACAGTGGAAGTATCGGAAGACATAATTTGTCTCCGTTGCTTACATCAGAAATGATTAAAAGTTGACAGCTCGTGTAAGTAAAGTGAGTTTGCTTCAGGGCGGCAAAACAGAACAACACAAACGCACGTGAACACGATCACTTCCTGTTTGAGCTACACGTAACACTGGAGGAACAATAACTCGTATCAACCGCTGGATGTCGCTGTTTGATTCCTAGTCTGGGTACATAATAAATCAGAAGGAGGTTTTGCTTGGGTAATTCTCATTCTCATGCACAAGTTTGTTATTTAAATTTTATTTAATATTATTGTTGTCGTTTACTGTTAGACCTGTATATATATTACACACACACACACACACACACACACATATATATATATATATATATATATATATATATATATATATATATATATATATATATATTATGTAATATATTATAATATATACATATATTTACAGTATATATATATATATATATATATATATATATTATATATAGAAATATATATATATACACACACACACACATTTGGCAGACGCTTTTATCCAAAGCAACTTACAAGAGGAAAATTAAAGAGCAGGATTAAAAGGGATTAAAGTGAAAGGATAGGTATAGGATTTTTTTTTTCTTCTTCTTTTTTCTTTAGGATGAGGATAAGTTCTCACGAAAGAGATGAGTTTTCAGCTGTCTTTTGAATATTGTCAGGGATTCTGCGTTCCGGATGAAGGCAGTTAGATCATTCCAGCAATGAACAGTGAACGAAAATGTTCTGGAGAGCGATTTTGTGCCTCTCTGTGAGGGTACCACGAGCCTTCGCTCATTTAGTGATCGCAGGCTTCTGGTAGGGATGTAGACTCATTAGACTAGAGTGAGTGGAAGTAGGAGGGTGCTGAGCCTGTGGTAGATCTGTAAGCAAGCATCAGTGCTTTGAACATGGGCTTTTTTGGGCTCATTAAAGACGAGACGTGCTGCAGCATTCTGAATCATTTGTAGAGGCTTGATGGCGCATGATGGCAGTCCAGCCAGAATCAAGCCTAGAAATGACCAGGGCCTGGACGAGAAGTTGTGTTGCATGTTGTGTTAGAAAGGGCCTGATTTTCCTGTTGTCTTTGCAGTGTGGTCTTTGAAGGTCAGTTGGTCAACAAGATTTTTGGCCGAATTTGATGGTATATATATATTAGGGGTGTAAGAAAATATCGATACACATGAATATTGTGATATTAGGTTTGGCGATACTGTATCATTCTCAAAAACGCTGTATCGATATTTATTTATATATTTTCATCCAAGATTCGTGGCTTTGTATTCGGTTTAAACTTTAAAGGTACCCTCGAATGAAAAATTGAATTTATCTCGGCATAGTTAAATAACAAGAGTTCAGTACATGGAAAAGACATACATTGAGTTTCAAACACCATTGTTCATTGTTTCCTCCTTCTTATATAAATCTCATTTGTTTAAAAGACCTCCGAAGAACAGGTGAATCTCAACGTAACACCGACTGTTACGTAACAGTCGGGGTGTACGCCCCAATATTTGCATTTGCCAGCCCATGTTCCCAACATTATGAAAGGCATTAGACAAGGGCAGCCAGTAACGTCTGGATCTGCACAGGTGAATCAACAGACTAGGTAAGCAAGCAAAAAAAGCAAAAAAGCAAGAGAAGTTGCGCTGACCAGCTTGTAGCTTTATTTCTCAAATCCCCCAGTAGTCTGCACTATATAGGTCTATGAGAGAAAACATCACAGAGGAAGGGGGAAAAAACACTCTTCAAAACTGGCACTGTCACTCCATTTTATTTTTCAGTGACACTCTGATTTTGAAAACAAGAGAAATTAGACAATGTCATTAGACAATATAATTTAATCTCAAATAGTTTTGCTTCTAACATTTTAATTTCTATTAGTAATTGTCATTTGGATATTAATTCTACAAAATTCAACCGTATGTCCAACATTTATTGCAATGTTAAACCATAAATGTTTAGTACAGGCAGGCAGTGTGACAATCATGTTCACAAGTTTTATTAGTCTTGGATATTCATCTACAGAAAAAAAAAGAAATACACAAGATTAATTTATTTCACCTAAACATATTTGTTTGATGATATCAAAGGGGAGAGAAAGATTTAAAGTACTGGTGGTTCTTCAGTTCTTACTGTGAAGAGCTCTTACACATCAACATCCTTATCGGATCCTGACAGATCCATGTCGTCGGTTGCCTATAGTAATTAAATCAGAGAAATCAAAAGCTTTGTTCCTCCTGCTTTTAAACTTTTCAAACATTTACCAGAAGTACTCCAAACATAAAAAGTGAGATAATTATCTAAGGGTATGACATTAACTGAAATGGCTAGACACAGAAGAGAGAGACATCACCTCACGATCCATCTCTGCATTCGGTATATCCTCATCTTCCACTGATAAGGAGCTAAAAGGCTGAGGGGAAAAAAAATCTTTAAAAAATTGTGTATAAAACACAACCGCTAGATGTCAGCGTTATCTCAGAAAGTAAACTGATGCGTAGCCTGCCCGGAGAAGCGCGACTATTATCTAAGGGTATGACATTAAAGGGTTAGTTCACCCAAAAAGTTCAGCAGTTCAAAACACTGCTTCAGGAAACTTCGGAGCATTATGAATCAGTGTATCGAATCTTCTGTTCGGAGCCCCAAAGTCACATGATTTCAGCAGTTTGGCGGTTTGACACGCGATCCGAGTCATGATTCGATACACTGATTCATTTATGCTCCGAATCTTCCTGAAGTAACGTTAGTGTTTTGAAATCAGTCATCACTAAATAAGTCGTCATTTTGTTTTTTTTTGCCGCACCAAAAGTATTCTAGTCACTTTATAACATTAATATTGAGCCACTGTACTCACATGAACTGATTTAAATATGTTTTTAGTACCTTTATGGATCTTGACAGAGGAAGTGACATTGCTCCCTATGGAGGCCTCACGGAACCATCGGATTTCAACTAAAATATCTTCATTTGTGTTCCAAAGATTAACGAAGGTCTCACGGATGTGAAACGACATGAGGGTAAGTAATAAATGACAGAATTTTCATTTTTGGGTGAAC
The DNA here is from genome assembly GCF_024489055.1 of Chanodichthys erythropterus. NCBI lineage: Eukaryota > Metazoa > Chordata > Actinopteri > Cypriniformes > Xenocyprididae > Chanodichthys > Chanodichthys erythropterus. The sequence goes on along the minus strand of NC_090231.1, from coordinate 25,657,431 downwards.
TAACCCTTTAACTGAAATGGCTAGACACAGAAGAGAGATACATCACCTCACGATCCATCTCTTCATTCGGTATATCCTCATCTTCCACGGATAAGGAGCTTAAAGGCTGAGGGGGGAAAAAAAATCTTTAAAAAATACTGTATAAATCACAACCGCTAGATGTCAGCGTTATCTCAGAAAGTAAACTGACGCGTAGCCTGCCCAGAGAAGTGCGAGGTGCATCAATAGCGTTAAAGAACTCCACATTGTGACCGTCTCTGAACTTACAGATTTCCAGATCCTCCTAGAGCTTTAATCAGATCGACATCATATTTGGTCAGTCTAATCTAAAGTCCTTGGCGACGTTAAATTGCGAAGATCTAAAGTTTTCGCTGAAGGACGTGTCTGACGGCCTGACAGAATTCAATGTTTCGCCATAAAACAGGAAGCTTTTGTAACTCAGGCATACGATGCCAAACATTTTTTTTTACAATCTACCCACGAAGCGTTCTCAGGACCTTGCGCAACATTCCCTAAAAGTTCTCTAAAGGTGATGACGATTCTAAACCTTTACAGAACATTCGGGACATTCTAAAACTATTATCTAAGGGTATGACATTAAAGGGTTAGTTCACCCAAAAATGAAAATTCTGTCATTTATTACTTACCTTCATGTCGTTTCACACCCGTAAAACCTTCGTTAATCTTCGGAATACAAATTAAGATATTTTAGTTGAAATCCGATGGCTCCGTGAGGCCTCCATAGGGAGTAATGTCACTTCCTCTGTCAAGATCCATTTAAATCAGTTCATGTGAGTACAGTGGCTCAATATTAATATTATAAAGTGACGAGAATATTTTTGGTGCGACAAAAAACAAAATAACGACTTATATAGTGATGGCTGATTTCAAAACACGGCTTCAGGAAACTTCGGAGCATAATGAATCAGTGTATCGAATCTTCTGTTCGGAGCGCCAAAGTCACATGATTTCAGCAGTTTGGCGGTTTGACACGCGATCCGATTCATGATTCGATACACTGATTCATTTATGCTCCGAATCTTCCTGAAGTAACGTTAGTGTTTTGAAATCAGTCATCACTAAATAAGTCGTCATTTTGTTTTTTTGCCGCACCAAAAGTATTCTAGTCACTTTATAATATTAATATTGAACCACTGTACGCACATGAACTGATTTAAATATGTTTTTAGTACCTTTATGGATCTTGACAGAGGAAGTGACATTGCTCCCTATGGAGGCCTCACGGAACCATCGGATTTCAACTAAAATATCTTCATTTGCGTTCCAAAGATTAACGAAGGTTTCACGGGTGTGAAACGACATGAGGGTAAGTAATAAATGACAGCATTTTCATTTTTGGGTGAACTAACCCTTTAACTGAAATGGCTAGACACAGAAGAGAGATACATCACCTCACGATCCATCTCTTCATTCGGTATATCCTCATCTTCCACGGATAAGGAGCTTGAAGGCTGAGGGGGAAAAAAAATCTTTAAAAAATACTGTATAAATCACAACCGCTAGATGTCAGCGTTATCTCAGAAAGTAAACTGACGCGTAGCCTGCCCAGAGAAGTGCGAGGTGCATCAATAGCGTTAAAGAACTCCACATTGTGACCGTCTCTGAACTTACAGATTTCCAGATCCTCCTAGAGCTTTAATCAGATCAACATCATATTTGGTCAGTCTAATCTAAAGTCCTTGGCGACGTTAAATTGCGAAGATCTAAAGTTTTCGCTGAAGGACGTGTCTGACGGCCTGACAGAATTCAATGTTTCGCCATAAAACAGGAAGCTTTTGTAACTCAGGCATACGATGCCAAACATTTTTTTTTACAATCTACCCACGAAGCGTTCTCAGGACCTTGCGCAACATTCCCTAAAAGTTCTCTAAAGGTGATGACGATTCTAAACCTTTACAGAACATTCGGGACATTCTAAAACTATTATCTAAGGGTATGACATTAAAGGGTTAGTTCACCCAAAAATGAAAATTCTGTCATTTATTACTTACCTTCATGTCGTTTCACACCCGTAAAACCTTCGTTAATCTTCGGAATACAAATTAAGATATTTTAGTTGAAATCCGATGGCTCCGTGAGGCCTCCATAGGGAGCAATGTCACTTCCTCTGTCAAGATCCATTTAAATCAGTTCATGTGAGTACAGTGGCTCAATATTAATATTATAAAGTGACGAGAATATTTTTGGTGCGACAAAAAAACAAAATAACGACTTATATAGTGATGACTGATTTCAAAACACTGCTTCAGGAAACTTCGGAGCATAATGAATCAGTGTATCGAATCTTCTGTTCGGAGCCCCAAAGTCACATGATTTCAGCAGTTTGGCGGTTTGACACGCGATCCGATTCATGATTCGATACACTGATTCATTTATGCTCCGAATCTTCCTGAAGTAACGTTAGTGTTTTGAAATCAGTCATCACTAAATAAGTCGTCATTTTGTTTTTTTGCCGCACCAAAAGTATTCTAGTCACTTTATAATATTAATATTGAACCACTGTACTCACATGAACTGATTTAAATATGTTTTTAGTACCTTTATGGATCTTGACAGAGGAAGTGACATTGCTCCCTATGGAGGCCTCACGGAACCATCGGATTTCAACTAAAATATCTTCATTTGCGTTCCAAAGATTAACGAAGGTCTCACGGGTGTGAAACGACATGAGGGTAAGTAATAAATGACAGCATTTTCATTTTTGGTGAAAATAACCCTTTAACTGAAATGGCTAGACACAGAAGAGAGATACATCACCTCACGATCCATCTCTTCATTCGGTATATCCTCATCTTCCACGGACAAGGAGCTTGAAGGCTGAGGGGGGAAAAAAATCTTAAAAAAATACTGTATAAAACACAACCGCTAGATGTCAGCATTATCTCAGAAAGTAAACTGACGCGTAGCCTGCCCAGAGAAGTGCGAGGTGCATCAATATCGTTAAAGAACTCCACATTGTGACCGTCTCTGAACTTACAGATTTCCAGATCCTCCTAGAGCTTTAATCAGATCAACATCATATTTGGTCAGTCTAATCTAAAGTCCTTGGCGACGTTAAATTGCGAAGATCTAAAGTTTTCGCTGAAGGACGTGTCTGACGGCCTGACAGAATTCAATGTTTCGCCATAAAACAGGAAGATTTTTGTAACTTTTTTTTTTACAATCTACCCATGAAGCGTTCTCAGGACCTTGCGCAACGTTCCCTAAAAGTTCTCTAAAGGTGATGACGATTCTGAACCTTTACAGAACATTTGGGACGTTCCTAAAACTATTATCTAAGGGTATGACATTAACTGAAATGGCTAGACACAGAAGAGAGATACATCACCTCACGATCCATCTCTTCATTCGGTATATCCTCATCTTCCACGGATAAGGAGGCAATAGGCTGAGGGGGGAAAAAAAAATCTTTAAAAAAAATCACAAACACATTTAATAATGAGCATTACTAATAATTTCATTTTCATATCTGTTTTGTTTGACTGTTGCAAACTGAAAGAAACACAGAAGAAAACATATTTGCTGATCTCTTAATCATTATAGCATACCAATAATGCTTGTTATGGACATCCAGAAAATTAGTCATATTCGTTTTATCTTAACCAAGTAAAATACATTTTAGATGGACTTCAAGAGTAGATTTTGCAAGTAAATTTGCAAGTTGTCATCTCACCCATGATGGAAGATTCCTTGACAAGGCTCCTTGTATAAGGATGAAAATGAGGAAAAATTTGACCCCAGTGAAATGAAGGGTTGATTGTTGCTTCATTGTAGCAGGATAACTTGATGTACAGTATCTGCTTCTACTAAGAGTGAGGAAGTTACAGCAATATTTATATTGAACCCTTGTTAGGAAGTCATGTGCAGTTGCAAGTAATGGCAAAATGTGCATGTGTCTGATAACGAATATGTTGCAAAAGAATGAGATAAGCATAATTTAAAACTTTTAAGGCAAGACACTTTTAATGAAACAATCAGTTAATTCAGTAGCAAGCAAGTAAACTATATTTTTAATAACAACTTTATATATAGCCTATATTGTTTATGGCGACGTGCATGAAATAGGATATTGGATGAAGGAATTTCTGACTTGTGTTTTTATTCTCACCTGTAACTGAACATACTTAACAAACACTGCTTTTACCATCTGCTGATTTACATTTGTAATCCAATCATGTATTTAAGTTTGTCTTAAAAAGCTTGTAGCATCTCATATATTCATATACATCATCATATTGTGCAACTGAGCTGATGAATAAAAATAATTTAAAATAATTTTTATGAGTGACAGGAAGTGTCAATTTCATTATAGTCACCTTTATAATTTTTTCATCTTAAGCTTCAAAGAAAAGAAGAATGAACATGTTTAGTGCGCTGAATCTTGTTCAAATATTTTTCCTCCAAATTTATTTGTATTTATTGTTCAATTGGGTGTGACAGTTGTATTTATGCACAAATGTGACTGATTTTACTGAAAATAACATTTCAGGTTTTCAATGTAATACATTTTTATTCAATAATATATTTTTATTTTGAGAGAATTTCATGGTATTAATTTATATTGGGGGATTGCAGTGATTTTCTGCTGCCATTGTTTTCCTTGGATTTGCTTCTCAGTTCCATGCAGTTTTAAGCTTTTCTTGGTTCATTCCATGTTTTACAGGCAACCTCTCTTATGCTAATTCAGATTTGCACAGTTGGTTTTAAATGAATCTGGTTTATTTTAATTCAACAAATCCGTAGTCCAGGTTTTAGTAATCTGTACTTAATCAGAAAGACATTTTTTAACCACAATTAACTATTCTGGATCAAGGCCTATCCTGGCTTAATTTAAACCCTGTCCGGGAAACCGCCCCTAACAGATCTCAGCATCTTCACTTATTATAAACCACTCTGACTTTATTTCTTTCACACAAAACTTCTTAATGAGGTGTTGATGTTTTATTGAAAATAATAAAGTTTGAAGTCAACGTTATGGAGGTAAGCACTTGCTTTAGTTGGGCTCCTGACCCTTGACATTTTAACTTTAATTTTTCTCCAATTGTTGTAACTGTGTGTTTCTAAAGCACATTTATTATGAAAATAAATTTGTTGGTAACTTCATCATACAGAGTGGTCTTATTCACTGATCTCTGAATATTGGATTCCTTCCATTTTATTGTAGCCCTATAATACTGCATAAAATCCAGTCCTGTTTTGATATTTTCACATTTGATGTTTTTATCATTGTGCAGAAAGACATCAAGATTCTACGTATGATCCTCAACAATGGTGACAAAAATTTCAGATAAACAGATTAACTCTGAGTGTCACAAAACAAGCAACTGAAGTCACAAAAAAGAATTTAGTTTATTGTCACCATTGTTGAGGTTCATATGCTGATTCATGATGTCTGTGTGACTCTAAAAAACAGTGCTCAAAAAATCTAATGTTAAAATATCAAGAATCAAGACCCCATCTAAAGCAAATGCTCACCTCCATAATGGTGACTTCAAACTTTATTATTTTCTATAAAACACCCACGCAGAAGGCGACGTTCTCGTAACCGTGCGCAACTTTGTCTAAAAGTTCTATAAAAGTGACAAAAATTCTGAACCTTTACAGAACACCAAAATGTCCTCTTTTGGTGATGAAAGTGCTGCAGTTCAAGGTTCCTTATATGACTTTAGGGGGACGTTCCATTTTGGTTATTCTACTATGGTCACATAAGAATGTTACGAAGAGGACATTGGGGACTTTAACAGAACGTTCCCACACAGTCCTCTGTTGGTCATTTAATAACGTTCCCAATACGAGTTTAGGGGAACGTTCTATTTTGGTTATTTTATGGTTGTGCGAGAATGTTACAGAGAGGACATTTGCTCAGAGGTGGGAAGTCCAGGGGTCAGAGAGTAAAAGTCCTGCCATATTTTTATTCCACCCACTGAAGCATGAGATAAATAAGTGATTAATTGAGTGATGATTGACCATTATCGAAGACACCTGATGATAACAAGCAGAATCACCAAAGGAGAAAATCACTATTTTTAAGTTACCATCATTGAAGTCAGGGTTTGTTTTATTTAGGGTCTTGACCCTTGATTTTTTAATACTAGATTTTATGTGGGCAGTTTTCACTGCATTAAAAGCAACCAGACAAGCAAAGTTAAAAGATGATCAAGTGGTGTTAGTTATGTTTTCACATAATCATTATTTGATCTGAATCACTGAACTCATTTAGAGCGAATCTTAGTTAGATTTACATTATTGATTACAGCAGCACTGTGATTCTACAGCAAAACATCAACTTTATCAATACACTTTTTTTTTTGAAAGTTATCCTTATCACAAAAAATGCTTCATTTTAGACACACACAGACATCAAGAATCAGTCTGTGAATCTCAACAATGGTGAGAGTAATAAAGCATGTTGCAATGCATTCTAGGTGTCACCAATCAAAATGCTGCATGAATAAATTATGAGATGAATTGTCTTAGTAATTTTCTTTATTCTCACTATTTAAATTTTGCTGTTTTTCTGTGACTTTTTAGTAGCTTGTTTTCTAATGTTCAGAGTTGATCTGTTTATCAGAATATGTTGCATCACCGTTGTTGAGATTCACAGGCTGATTCTTGATGTCTGTGTGTGTCTAAAGCAAATCTTTTTTTGTGATGACAACTTTCAAAAAAAAAAAAGAAAGATTTTGTATTGGTAAGTTTAATGTTTTGCTGTAGAATAACAGTGCTACTGTAATCAATAATGCAAATCTAACGATTATGTGAAAACATAACCAACACCACCTGATCATCTTTTAACTTTGCTTGTCTGGCTGGTTGGTTTTAATGCAGTTAAAACTGCCCAAATAAAATCTAACATTAAAAAGTCAAGGGTGAAGAGCTCAACTAAAACAAACCCTGACCTCAATGATGGTAACTTAAAAATAGTGATTTTCTCCTTGGTGATTCTGCTTGTTATCATCAGGTGTCTTCAATAATGGTCAAACGTCACTCAATTCAACACTTATTTATCTCATTAATGCTTCAGTGGGTGGAATAAAAATATGGCAGGACTTTTACTCTCTGACCCCTGGACTTCCCACCTCTCGTCAGAGTACATTTGAGTACATCCCTCAAATGTACATCCATCTCTAAATAGTGTTAAAGTAACACTAAAGCAGAGTTAAAGTTAATGACATAATTAAGCAATTAATTAACTGATGATTGAACATTAATGATGAACACCTGCTGTTAACAAGCAGAATCACTGAAGAAAAGAGAAACACAACTACATCTGACTTCAGTCACAGCCTTAGATGAAATCAACTGAAGATGAAACACATTAAATCTCTCAAAATCTGATTAATAGATCTGATTCACTTATTACTAACCAGATTGATTTTATTTCTGTCACACGTCTAAATAAGTTCTTATAGACCAATTTGGTGTTTGCAAACAGCGATGACATTTTTTATGGGCGGAGCCTACCTGGTTGCAGAAAATGACAGTTGAGCAGTAGCAGTCTATGGAAGCCACGAAATAAAAGAATAAAAAAAAGTTAATTTCAAGTTTATATCTCACAATTCTGACTTTTATTTCTCGCAAACCTGAGTTTATATCTCACATTTCTTACAAAGAAAAACAGAATTGTGAGATATGCTCGTTATCCTGTAACTCGTTATACTCGTTTTCTGAATTGCAATTTATCCCGCAATTCTGACTTTTTTCCCCTCAGAATTGTGAAATAAACTCACAATTGCGAATTATAATGGCAGAACTGGGAGTCATAAACACGCAAATGCAAGAAAAAAAGTCAGAATTGTGAAATAAAAATTTTATAGACTATGTTTAAAAGTTATCTATGTAAAATGTTAAAGGTTTAAATATTATTTCATGTAACTGTATGTATGTCCTCTGAACTGCATATGTGAATATTATGTAGACTTACTGTTTACATCAAATTCCTGCTTTAATAGTACACTAATCCTTGCAGGTGTCATCAGTCCAGTCTGTGAAACGTCTCCGTTCAGCTTCAAAGGACGTTTTCAACGATAGTATTCTTTAAAAATGAAGACTATATTTTTTTTGCATTCCGATTCCAACATCCAGAGGCACAAAAAAAACATTTTTTTTTCTTGTTCTGTGGATTTTGCACATTTTCCTCTAATTGCTACCGCTATTTTTCTGCAACCACTATGTGCGCGCAGCTGCAAGTGACGTAATTGTGACGTCTGCTCCAAAGAGCTCTATTGAGAATTAACAGAGGTTTGATGTTGGTGTTTTATTGGTCAAAAAATGCCACCATCATGGTGGTCAGGGTTTGCTTTAGTTGGGCTCTTGACCATTTTATGTCTTTAAAATATTTTGTGTTTGAGCAATTGCAATAGGATCAACTTGAAATTTACTGAAAGCCATTTCAAATGAATATCACAAAGAGTTCAATTTGGTTTCTTGATTGAGATTTGGCTATTACAAAATACACACAAAAAATTCCATTAAATGCCACCTTAACTCTTCAGTGCTAAAAATAAGCAACTATTCAGGCTTATCCATGAAAATATAGCATACGATCCTCAACAGTGGTGACAATAATTATTGATACTGCAGTGCATGATGGGAGTTTTGTCCTATGGTGATACCCAGCATGCATTGCAGCGTGAAGTGTTTTTATTTTATCACCATTGTTGAGATTCATATGCTGATTCTTGATGTCTGTGTGTGTGTCTAGGTGTTGCAGAAGTTCAATTTTTTTTATTTTTTTTTATATGCATTACAGGGTTTTAAAATTATTCAATATGTCTGTTTGTTGCAACACTTCTTTTTTCTCTCCTCACGCTGTAGTTTCACAGGGCTGGTAATACAAAACCAAAAAGTATAAATGACAAAATATGAGCAGCTGCTTTGGATTCAATCCAGGATTCTCACAATGACTATATCATCATATAAAAGCAGCTAACATCTGTTCACTGTAAGGCACTGACCTCACTGCTTTACAATAATAGCATACACGTTGTTACAGAGAAAAATCTAACATTGGAAGTCAAGGGTCAAGAGCACATTTCATTTTATTTCTTTTCTTTTCTTTTCTTTTCTTTTCTTGACCAATAAACCTCTGTTAATTCTTAATTCTGTAGATGTTTGAAAATAAAGTCACTCTGGTTAGTAATATGTGAAGCTGGCAATGCTGTTTGTGGAGTTGTTTAATCAGTTCCCAGAATGTTTAGAGACGGTCACGATGTGGAGTTCTTTTAAGGGTTGGGGAACGTTATTTGGTGGACCTTCAGGGAACATTCAGGACGTTCTGGGAATGTTTAGGGGACTTTTACTATAGGACGTTCTGGTAACTTCCCAAATGTCCTCTTTGTAACGTTCTCGCGCGACCATAAAATAACCCAAATAGAATGTCCCCCTAAACTCATATTGGGAACGTTATTAAATGACCAACAGAGGACCATGTGGGAACGTTCTGTTAATGTCCCAAATATCCTCATTGTAACATTCTTATGTGACCATAAAATTAACCAATTTGGGATGTCCCCCTAAAATCATAGGAACCTTGAACTGCAGCACTTTCATCACCAAAAGAGGACGTTTTATGAATGTCCCAAATGTTCTGTAAAATTTCAGAATTTTTGTCACTTTTAGAGAACTTTTAGACAAAGTTGTGCAAGGTTACGAGAACGTCGCCTTCTGTGTGGGTGTTTTATAGAAAATAATAAAGTTTGAAGTCACCATTATGGAGGTGAGCATTTACATGTTTTAGATGGGGTCTTGATTCTTCACATTTAACATTAGATTTTCTCTGGCTGCTTTAACTGTATTTCCAAACATGTTTGTTATAGCACTAAATGCAAGTGAAAGTCTGAACAGATGAATTGTGTTGTTTAGTGCTGGTGATTCACTGATCATCACCAGAATCTAAACTATGAGTGTATTAAATGTAAGTTTTACATTAATTAATTGTTTTTTTTTTTTTTTTGTAACAAATGCTTTAGAAACAGTTACAACAATTGAGAAAAAAAAAATCAAACCGTCAAGGGTCAGGAGCCCGAAGCAAGCGCTTACCTCCGCAACGGTGACATTTATAAATTTTGATAAAACAACACCTCAGTTAGAAGATCTGAATGAAAGAAATAAAGTCAGACTGGTTTGTAATAAGTGAAGATGCTGAGATCTAGAGAGATCTGTTAGTGTTTAATGTTGTTTCTGTTATCTGAGTTTTGTGAGGTTACCATTGTGCTGAAGAGTAGATCCTGTGCTTCAGTCAGTGATGATCCAGAAACACTGATGTTCTGCTGCATGTTGCTTTATTTAAAGACAGTAACTGTGTAGTTGCTGATGCAGTGATGCAGCAGTTACATTAGCTTGTGCTGTTGTTTTTTTTGTTTTTGGTAAGACTTCTAATTAGTTTTTGTTTGAACAGCCACTTTTATTAGTCAATTTAGCTCTAATTTTCAATTAAATTTTTTGACAAGGGCAGCAGGGATGTTCTGAGAACATTTCCAATTAAAAAAAAAAAGGTTCCCTAAAAGTTCAGAGAACGTCTTGAATGTTCCCTAAAGGTCCACCAAATAACGTCCCCCAAACCTTAAAAGAACTTCACATCGTGACCGTCTGTGAACGTACTGTGAACGTTACTAGACAACGTCCTTAACACCAGTGGGGACGTTCTGATAATGTTCTGGGAACGTAAAATTTCTAACTGGGAACGTTCCTAGAATGTATATATGCACATGAATTTGTTCTTAACCTCATTCTAATGTTGATGAATTCGGATTATTCTAAATGAGCGACCGCGTGTCCAAGGCAAGTAATTTACATAAAACCCGAACAAACCATATCCATATAAAGGCATTCCACACACCATTTTCATTCGTCACTCTCAGCAAACATGACGCTCTCTAAAGACGCGCTCTCTTCGAGCAATGCCAACAGTGCCAACCTTAAAACACGTTCAAACGCAATAAACACCTTTTATACAGACATTACAGACCTCTGATTAGCTACATACGCGTAAATACATCTTTATGCAGCGCTACCTTGCAGTTTGAGCTATGACGCACCTTTTTTTTTCTTACTGATGGGCCTATATATACGTTAAAAATGTTGCCTATTTAAGATCTATATGTTTAAAATGTAATCTTAACAAGTTAATTTGGCCACCACGATGTATTTGTGTTTGTGTGTGTAGGAGTGGTTTCAGTTATTCCTACATTTTTTCGTAATTTAAAATAAATTTTAGAACGAAAGCTATTGATGAATCATTTTGTTTGTGAAAATTTTCGGAAGTGGATTTCGTGCACAAATTTGTGCATATGAGACCCATTGCCTTTAAAATCCAATTTCTGAAGGCAGATTAGTGCCATATGGTAGGAGTAAAAAAAGTAAGTCAAAAGTAAGTAAAAAAAAAAAGAAGTACTTTTGTGATGTGACCACTAGATTCCTATTTAGCTCTATATAAAAAGGCCTATAAATTCTCTAGTTGTTTTTAGAAATATATACTTAAGTTGTGTAATATTTGGATATATGTTAAATGTTCGCCTTCTAAGTGCCTCCGCCAAAACCACATTTCCGTATTCTCCAAAACGTTTACGCTGTATGTCCTAAACCTTCCCTATTCTACTTACGGAAAAAATGGAACTGGATCTGCGTTCGTTCCGTAAGTATAATAGGGAAGGCGTAGGACATGCAGCGTAAACTTTTTGGAGAATACGGAAATGCGGTTTTAGCGGAAGCACTTAGAAGGCGAACATTTATTTATATATAAAGCATATACATTTAAATTTTTTCAAAAATTACCAATCGTTTCGCTAGATAAAGACACTTATTCCTCGTCTGGTATCGTTTAAAGCCCTCTGAAGTCGCATTGAAATTGTAATTTTAACGTTCATCCGTTTGGAGGTCATTGAGGTCCACTATAAGGAGAATAATCCTGTAATTTTTCATCCAAAATCTTAATTTCTTTTTAATTGAAGAAAGACATGAACATCTTGGATGACATGGGGGTGAGTAAATTGTCAGGAAAAGTTTAAAAGTGGACTAATCCTTTAATCACAGTGTAAAATATGTCATTTCCTGTTGCCCACAGGTGGAGCTATGACTGTAACTGAATATTGCATTTTAGGTGTCTTCAGGTCAGGACTCTAATAAAACATTGTATGTCTGAGTTACAACAACTTCCTGTTTCATGGTGGAACATCGAATTCTGTCAGGCCATCACAGACACGTCCTTCAACGAAAACTCTAGATTTTCGCAAATTAACATCGCCAAGGCCTTTAAATTAGATTGACCAAATATGATGTTGATCTGATTAAAGCTCTAGGAGGAGTTTGTTAAAGTACGTCTGGAAATGGCAAAAACTGAAAAAATTTTGCAGAGAAAATTCAAAATATCTCACTTCCTGTTGACTTTACAGATTTTGCACCCATGGACATTTTTGTAGGTATTGGGCTGTTACATGTGTTTACCAAATTTCATACTTGTTTGTGAAAAATAGCGCGAAGGGAAGTATCGTGAAATTTGTAGGTGGTGCTATCGAGCCATTTTGCCATGCCTAATTCTGAAATCCATATCAGATGTAAATTTTCACCACTTCTGACATATGTGCAAAGTTTCATGAGTTTTCGAGCATGTTTAGACCCTCAAAAATAAGATTCATTTCAGAGAAGAGTAATAATTGACTGAGCTATTCCAATAGGCCCTCGGGCCCTAATGACCAGAAATGCTTTATCAGAGCTTGATTAACCTGACTTCAACCTCTTATTTGAGTCTTCTGGCTGAATGACTCAATTTTGCCATATTGTTAACCACAGCAGTTTATTTGTGTATGTTTAACAGTGTGTTGTGTGTGTGTGTTTTAGTGGGTGTATGTTTTGTACTCCTGCTGTTTTAGAGTGTCACCCCCTCATTGCTGTGTACTTTTTTTGCATTGTGGCTGACATGTAGACTGTACACACAAAAAATTCTCTTTATTGTAGTATTTTTTATGTATTTCCCATTTATTTCCTATGGTGGTAATTTTTGACCATGAACAACACAAGTGTGGAGATTTTTAGGACCATTTAGGTTTTTCGAATCAAGTCCACTATTCCACTGAGTTTCGTACCATTCAGATGAAGTAGCGATTTTGAAAATTTTCAAAAAAAAAAAAAAAATTCTGTCTAAAATGACCGAACAGCACCAAAGGGTTAAGAGGAATTTGACTCGTCAAATTATTGGTTTCTTTCATTGTGAAAAGATGGAAGTAGATAAACATTAGAGATAAGACTAGAGGCATCTGCTCCCACTATTAAAATAGGAAGCAAAGCATATTTTTTTTAGAGATTGTTTAAAGGATTGTATACTGTTGAAAAGGGCTAAAATTTGTATCCCAGTGTAGGAGGGAGTCATACTTGGTGTCCATATAGTTTTAATCTCATTGAATCCCAACATACAGTCTAAAAGCGTTGGCAAAGCTATAGTAGTTTGTGTGGATGTGAGGGTGTATGTGGAGGATAATGCACATCACCCTCATCCTCCCAATCAAACACCACACCCTCCTCTTACCGTATAAGCTAACAAATGAATATGGTGGGAAACATAATGAGTGCTGCAGAAAGACAGAGACGAGATTGGAAGAGACAACCACAAGACTGGAGACAGTTGAACATATGCATGTTTAGCCCCTAAATGGGGAGGATGTTCCCAGAAAGAGGGTCTTATCAGATTTAGCAAAGAAAATCTTTACAAAATTTGTCCCCAAAGTATGGCCAAGAAAGAGAGAAATACACTCACACACAGTGTGTGCAGAAACATTTCCTAACAACTTAAACCTGCATGACTTGGTATTTTAAGAGAAAAGGTGTTGCTGCTCACTAGAACTGATAAATGTAACTCATTGCTCAACATTGTACTTTGAGTAACCACTTAAAAATATTTAGAAATCATGATATTGCATCATAGCTTGTTGTTTTGCTAAGCTACAATATGATTCTCTTCACAGATACAAGCAAAGCTATCTCAACGGATTTTAATGTATGTGTAAACTAAGCAACAACACAGTTTTGCCTGATGTAGTGTTTTTTTCCTCAGCTTTTGCCTAAATAATGCCACAGAATGGTAACAGAGGAAGGTCTTGTTGTTCCAAGTGTATGTGAATTCACATGTACGCATTATTCACACATCACACTGCTCAGTTTAAAATGGTATTTTATGTCTACATTCATTATTTTGGTATGAACACTGTCTGTAATGTTTTGATGTAGGATATTCTGAAAATTGCTTTCTGAATACTGTGATGTTTTCTACTGTTCTGCACCAACATAACTGAATGTACTTAATCCAATAAACCATTATTGCCTTTACAATATTAAATAAAACAGACTTGCTGATTCTGGGAAATGAGAGGTGCATTAAAATATATAAGACCAGGGAACGCTTAATGATAGCTCTTGAGGAAGTTGTCAACAATCCTAGATGACAGTATAATGGAATGCAATCCACATCAACAGCTAAGAAACTGGGGTTCACTGTCTGATTCCATCAGTCATGCACATCTGGGAAATAGAGGAGAGTAAACAATCCATGATGGAAAAGTTTGTTTGTCCAGCTCATGGATTTTTAAATATCATGAGTCTGTCTGTCAATTTTTGATTTCAAGTGCTCTTTGTAAGCCAAAATGTCCCCGTTCCATTTAGTGATGGTCTGCTTCTCACAAACCCAAATTTCCTGAGCCACCTAGAAAGAGATCAAAAAAGTCATCCATCACACAATCCAGATCACCGTCAATTGTAAAACATAAATACTAGTAATTAGATATACTAATAATGTGATCTGATCCATTTACTGGCTTTGTACTATGACATACCTGCTGAATAAGTCTGAAGTCGTGGCTAACTAGCATCATTCCTCCTTCAAACTCATTGATGGCCTCAGCCAGAGCATCAATTGTCTCAATGTCCAAGTGATTAGTTGGCTCATCCAGAAATAGCATGTGGGGATTCTGCCATGCGAGCCAGGCAAAACACACCCGACACTTCTGGCCATCTGACAAGTTCCTGATGGGACTGACCTGTGTCGGAGGGGTGACAGATAAAACAGAAAACAATAAGTACAGCGTTCAAAAGAATGTAGTACTTATGTTAACACCCCTGCATATTAAACACAACCACACACATACCTGCTGCTTCCCTGTCAGGCCGTAACGTCCAATGATCTTCCTCATTTCCTCTTTCTCTTTGATTTCTGGGAAACACTTCATCATGTACTCCAGAGGAGACAGGTCAAGTTCTAGCTGCTCAGTCAGATGCTGCAGGACAAACAATTCAAGAGCACTTACTGTACAAACAATTGCCAATATTAAAATGTATGTGCTTATGTCAAATTATGAATAAATGTAAATATTTTTTACTATATTTGGCTTTCAGAACTGTAAAAAAATGCATTTAATATCTATCTATCTATCTATATACACATAGATATACAAGACATAAATGTTATGAAACTGGCAAGAACAACACAAGTACTAAGTCAACTAATCATACTCAGTATTTCTATGAAGACGGTACCTGGTGATACCTGCCAATCTTGACATGTGAATGCTTTCTTATCATTCCGTCTGTGGGGAGAAGCTGCAAGAGACAAAAACACAAGCCAGCTAATGAATTTAAAACTTATATACTTTTTAGAACAAGACGTTTAACTGTCAAATCAAACTTTTTTCATAACTGACCTCTCCCATTAGCAGCTTGAGAAGTGTGGACTTCCCTGCCCCATTGGGACCCACAAGCGCAACTCGTGTGTCCAAGTCAATGCCAAACTCCAAGTTCTTATAAATAAAATTCTGTAAAAAAAAAAAAAAAAAAAAAAAAAAAAAAAAGTAAATAAAAATAAACAAACAATTTCATAATACCCTACCATTCAAAAGTTTGGGATCACTAAGATATTTAATGTTTTTAAAAGAAGTTTCGTCTGCTCACCAAGGCTGCATTTATTTAATTAAAAATACAGTAAAAACAGTAATATTGTGAAATATTATTACAATTTAAAATTGAATATATTTTACAAAGTAATTTATTCTTGTGTTGGCAAAGCTGAATTTTCAGCATCATTACTCCAGTCTTCAGTGTCACATGATCCTTCAGAAATCATTCTAATATGCTGATCTGCTGCTCAAGAAACATTTAATGTGTACAGTTGTACAAAATATTTGTGTACAATATTTTTTTCAGTATTGTTTAATGAATAGAAAGTTCAAAAGAACAGTGTTTATTTGAAATATAATCTTTTGTAACATTATACATTTTTTTACTGTCATTTTTGATCGATTTAATGCATCCTTGCTGAATAAAAGTATTAATTTCTTTAATTTCTTTAAAAAAAATAAAATAAATATTCTCACTGACCCCAAACTTTGGAACGGTAGTGTATAATGCTACAGAAGCTTTGCATTTCAGATAAATGCTGTTCTTTTGAACTTTCTATTCATCAAGGAATCCTGAAAAAAAGTACACAACTGTTTTCAACATTGATAATATTTCACAATATTACTGTTTTTACTGTATTTTTAAGTAAATAAATATAGCCTTGGTGTGCAGACGAAACAAACTTAAAAACATTAAAAATCTTACCGATCCCAATCTTTTGAATGGCAGTGTATATATTTGCGTGTACCACTGTTATCGTTATGGCTGTGGTTTGTACTATTCTCATAAAATTAGAACGCTTAGAAAATTAAAACTTTAGGACAACATAGAACTGCATATGACAGCATACATTAGGAGTGCTAAACAAAAATGAATATCCCAAAGAGACAATACTGTGTAAATGAGCAAGCAATAGGCCGCTGACTCACTGTGTCACTGGAGTATCTGAAGCTGACATTCTGCACCATGATGACAGGAGGCGGGATCTTCCCACAAGGTGGAAAATAAAATGACAAGGTCTGAAGGATAAAAGTGTGGTTAAAACTCTGATAAACACCTGACAATGATTTCATCTTTAAAGGAAATCTCAGTGCCATCTAGAGCCCAAGGCTTAAGCTGTTAATGGTCACCACAGCAAATGTCTGCCTAGTAAACTGTTTAATAAATTACAGAATCTATTTTTGATAGATTCTTAGTTCGAATCTACATTATTGCAGAAAAACAAATGTTTTTACCAAAACTGTATCAAAGTGACAAAAAAATAAATAATGTGGGTTTTTTTTTGCTTTTGTTTTTTCTCGTCTAAACGGTTCTGATTATTCAATTCTTTTATCTTAGTCATTGCATTGGTCAACTGAACAAAAAGAGCATTTCAAAACTGATGCTTTATGCTGATAATAGGTGTTGGGTAAGAGAAAATGACATGCAAGAATGCTACAGTGTGTGAGTGTTGATGTGTGCTTGTTTGTGAGACAAACCTTGTCATTCACGACACGAGCGGTTAGGCCAGAGGCCACCATTTTCTGTAGTGTTTTTTCTTTGCTTTGAGCCTGGCGGGCAAGCTTTGCAGAGCCGTGCCCAAAACGGGCAATATAGTTCTACAAGAGATGGAGGGAGTAAGTTTGACATGAATTTTGCAATGGCACACCTCTAAAGAATATTTCTCTGGCAACAGTGCAATAAAAAGAAAGATGAAAGTAGAGAAAGTGCAGTTCAAAGCCTGCGCCCTTTCACCTTCATGTGAGCTATCTGGTCCTGCTCCCAGTTGTACCGCTTCATCTGGTTTTCCTCCAGTTCTTCCCTGGTCTTCACATACTGGTCATAGTTACCCTAAAAACAATTTTTTTTATTACATACAGCACACACTTTACTGCTCTCATGCTGTACCTTTGTTACTGTTAATATATGAGGAGTGTGCCAATAAACATGACTTGGGACCAGCAACAGTTCATAATAAAAGCATCAGATTTCAGGCCTTTTAAGGCTTGACAAGTACATAAGCAATACAGACTTTTGGAGACAATAAAGCTTTTGCATCAAACCTCCTAAACAATAATGGAGCTTCATTCATTAGTCTCTCAGTTGGATTCACTGCATATTTTCAAAAAAAGGTGTGATGTTACATTACACTACATTAAAAATTAAAATTCTGTCATCATTTTCATTAATGCATGTTGTTCCAAACATGAATTTCTTTCTTCTGTGGAACATGAAAGAAGATATTTCTATTTCCATTGTGTTGACAAATAAAAACATTAAAGGGTTAGTTCACCCAAAAATGAAAATTATGTCATTAATGACTCACCCTCATGTCGTTCCAAACCCGTAAGACTTCTGTTAATCTTCAGAACACAGTTTAAGATATTTTAGATTTAGTCCGAGAGCTTTCTGTCCCTCCATTGAATATGTATGTACGGTATACTGTCCATGTCCATAAAGGTAATAAAAACATCATCAAAGTAGTCCATGTGACATCAGTGGGTTAGTTAGAAGTTTTTGAAGCATCGAAAATACATTTTGGTCCAAAAATAACAAAAACTACGACTTTATTCAGCATTGTATTCTCATCCGGAATCCTGGAATCCTTTCCATTTAATTGATTTCATTGAATTGATTCCACTTTTACGTCATTGTTTTTGGCGATTAGGACATCTGCGACATGCACACTTATGCACCATTTTAAAAAATATAGCAATACCAAAATACAAACAATGTGGAATAGCTTGAATACAGTGTGCGTCTTTGTTATTTTTGGACCAAAATGTATTTTCGATGCTTCAACAAATTCTAACTAACCCACTGATGTCACATGGACTACTTTGATGATGTTTTTATTACCTTTCTGGACATGGACAGTATACTGTACATACACTTTCAATGGAGGGACAGAAAGCTCTCGGACTAAATCTAAAATATCTTAAACTGTGTTCCAAAGATTAACAGAAGTCTTACGGGTTTGGAACGACATGAGGGTGAGTCATTAATGACATAATTTTCATTTTTGGGTGAACTAACCCTTTAAGACATTTCTCAAAATACCTTCTTTTATGTTCCACAGAAAAAAAGTAATTCAGTTTAGAGCAAGGCTGATTAAGGGATGACAGTCTTTATTTTTGGATGAACTATCTCTTTAAATGCATTCAATAGATTCTCCAAATATTAAAATCTAGGCACCCCCCCCCCCCCAAACAAACAAACAAACAAACAAAAACAAGACCACTGTTACAACACGCACAGTGTAGTACTTGAGCTTCCTCTGGTGGAGATGAATGATGTTCGTGCACACACCATTAAGAAAGTCTTGAGAATGTGAGATGAGTACAAGGATTCGCTTAAAACTGAAAGGAAAAAAAAAGTTGTTAGACGTCATAAGAAAAACATTCTTTTTAAAAATATCTTGTTTCAAAAACATCAACTTCAGCTACAATTCCTAGGCATTTGTCTTACATGAAACTTTCTGACATTATTATTTTTTTTTTCTGTGCATGAAAATACCATCATGTTTTATTGGCACAATAAAAAAATCTAATGAACGGTGAAAACAGTGCTCACGACTTGAGTTCTTCTTCCAGCCACACACAGGCATCCAAATCTAGGTGGTTAGTAGGTTCATCTAACAACAGCATGAAGGGCTTTATGAACAGGGCTCTGAAAGAGGGAAATTAGACAAAGGGAGACTTAAGAATGTAGGAAAGGCACTATTATTTGTGTATGCATTAAATTTGTAAACTATAATTTGACCAGAGATGATTTTCATCCACTCATTAAGTGAAGATGACCAATCAAATCCATGAAATGAGCTTCATTATAAAGAAAATATAACACTTTGAATAAAACGAACTAGGAAAATGTTAATGTTTGAAGATGTTTTTACAAAATTAACAACAAACTGCACTCTGCAGAAAGACTGGACTGATGTTTAACAGAAGGATGAACAAAATCATATTCTTATCCTTTTTTTTAAAACATTTTCAACACTACTTCTATGAGTATATAAAAGATAATTCCGTTCTGACACTGAAAAAAACATTTAAAGGCCATTTTCATACCTGGCAAGAGACACACGCATCCTCCAGCCTCCACTGAAATCTTTCAGTTTTTTTTTCTGCATAGCAGGGGTGAAACCCAGTCCAAAGAGGATTCGTGAGGCTCGAACTTCAGCTTTGTCTGCGTCCAACTCCTCCAAACGCTCATAGATCTCCATCAGCTTCTCACACTCAGCTGTAGTGAGGAGAAGAGTAGAGAAAATAGGCCATGGAATAATAATGTCTAACAAATGAGTTGAATAGAGTTGAATAGCCAGGTTTATTTACTTGTAATATATTACAAATAGCAAAAACCTGATGCATGTGGGTATATGATGCAATGTGGACGAATGAATGAAATATGTGTGTAACTCACAGTCCTCATGAGCCAATCGCTCAGCCTCCTTTTCTAGCTTTATCCTCTCTTCATCAACCTCCATAACACAATGCAGTGCCGTTTTTTCACTAGGGGCCATCTCACGCGTGAGGTGGTAGATGTCTATGTGTTCTGGGATGGGAACTTCTCGGTGGCCAATAGCAGACAGGAGCATGGACTTGCCTACAGAGAGTGTTCAAGAATATTCCCATTCATAGATGCCCCTAACCTCTCATTGTATTTGCTTATGAGAATTTTTTGATAATTAATAGGTTACGGTAAATGAAATGGTTGCATGAGCTTCCCCAGCTAAGGAGCAAAATCATACAAACTTTTACAAACAGCCCTTTATGTACAAAGTAGGGATGCACCGATCATGAATTTTCATTGCCGGTTCAGGTACTGGTTGCCTATCATTTTCTCTGCTTAAGCAAATTTATTTGTTGTTTATTTGCTCTATATCTGTAGTCATTTGAAATTAGAAGAAAACACAAACAGATTTCAACAAAGATGCTACACGCATGTAGCATGAGCAGTTACTTTTGATTTAAATTAGATTGTATAATTAAAAGATTTAAAGCAAAAACAGAACAGTCTGACTTCAGATTTGAAATGAAATGATGCTACATAAGAGAGCAGACAGACTGAATGAACATGCAAATGCACTCTCTGACAGTAAGTGGTGCTTATGGAACAGCAGCATTTTTTTTGGGTATCAATATACACAAAGCTTTAACTGATATACACTTTATACAGAGGTAAATACAAAACTTTGTACTTTATACAAAACTTTTCTGAAGACAGTCAGTTCACTTTAGAGATACATTCATATAAACCCGCATTTCTAATTCGATATTTATATTTTTCTTTCTATATTTCAAGCATTGCAAAAAGCATAATCTTGCTGTGCCTGGTACAGTATTTGCTCAGCTGGCGCATCTGTGTTCTCTTCTTTGCATCCGTCTTCAGCGTGACCAGTCTCTGGCCTGCGTTAACATCCTGTTTACAGACATTTTGGGAAATTATGGCAACGCTGTTTGTGCGCAAGTCCAGACCCGGTGCATCTCTAGTACAAAGCATAAGAAGCAGTGGAAGTATCAGCCCCCAATGTCACTTAACTTTCATACCTGTGCCATTGAGGCCAATGAGACCATAGCGCCGGCCGGAGTTGAGCTCCAGGCTTGTGTCGCTCAGTAACTCTTGGCCATGAAAGGTGAGTGACAGACTGCTGATGTGGACATCAGTACTGTTGGGGTGGGAGGCCAAGACGCCGGTCACTGCCCGTGCCTCCATCTTACGCATCTCAAACTCATCCAGCTCCTTAGCCAGAGCGGCGACATCTACGGACAAAAGTGAAAAAAGTGACATAAAATAAGTAGATGTAAGAGGAGAGCAAAGCTTATAAAGAATGTTTTAAAGAAAAAATTATTTGTCATGAAAAAATAACTGATGAAAAGTCATTGAATAATTAAACAATAATGCACACTTGAGTTTGTGAGTCAATGTTATATAGTTTAGATGTTTTATTTCAACACATTTGTTCAATTTTTATATAAGCATTATATAAGCATTTCATAAGCATTTCATCCCAAGCCTCCGTTGTTGAGAGAGAGAGATAAAGTGTGTGTGAACTACCTGAGTCTATGCGGCTCTAAACTAACTGCTTAAAAACAGCGACGTTACTATCTCCATACTGAGAAATGTCAAGTAGCTTTTCAGTTGCCTGCTAATTTATCAAAAAAGTCAATCATGGGGCAGCACTGACAACAAATTTCTGTGCGCGTGTATGTTTCTGGCTGTTTGTAAGTGTGCATCTGTAGATTGCAGGAAAAAGAGAGCATGCTTTCTATAGATAATAAAAAGTAATTTAGTAGGAAAATAATGGAAATTGTTTGTCATTTTGCCACATTGTTTAGCATATTGGTTTTTGGTCAGTGTCTTTGTGGGTCTTGGTTCATTTGCTATTGAAGGCTGTAGGGATCTTTGAAATAACGGAAATAATTTGGCAAAGTGATAAGGAAAATTAATGTGGACGACAGAAATGGACCTACTTCGTAGCTGTGCTTTTACTGGTAAACAACTGCACACCTTAGAACAGTTGTGCCCAATCCTGTTCCTGGAGAGCTACCTTCAGATCCAACACACCTGTCTGTAATTATCAAGCACTCCTGAAGATCTTAATTAGCTGGTTCAATTGCGTTTGATCAAGGTTGGAGCTGAACTTTGCAGGAAGGTACATCTCCAGGAACAGGACTTGGCACCCCACCTTTTAATGTTCAAAACCAGTCAGAACAGCATTCAACAACCCTGTGGTATAAACGTTATTGCAGGCCCGAGTCTACGGTTCTGCTAAGCACCCTCAAATGCAAACAAGAGCACCCTTAGCTGATACTGTAATAATATTATATTGGCGAAACGGGTTTGGTAAACGCTCAAGTGCGTATTTCTGTTTGCACTCTGGTTAATGTCAAATGTTTCTATTTACAACATGATTTTGCAGCAGTGAGCAATGTAGCCAATCACAGGCATGTTAGCTGATCTCTTGAATGCAATGGCCAATCAGGGGTGTTTAAGTTAGTTAGAATCCGCTCACCGGAAAAAAATTTTGTTCAACGCCGAGTTTGCACGCCTGCGAAGCCTCTCCTTAAAAAAGTG